>NC_140579.1:943100491-943216256 GCF_964204655.1 Triturus cristatus
GGCTGCTGAGGTTCATTGGGGCCAAGAACCCCTATTGATGCCATAAGTAAGGCCCCCGCAGCAGGATTGTCCAGACCTCGTCAGAGGCCCAGCACCCTTTCTCGACCACTCTGCAAAGGGGCCTCCTGGTGCACTGCTGGTTGGGGGATTAAGTTCCTTTGGTTGCTGACAGTCGTTGGGGTTCAAGAACCCCTATTGTTGCTAAAAGTAAGTCCCCCACAGCTGGATTGCTGAGACCTTGTCAGGGCCCGCCCCTTTTTCAACTACTCTGCAAAGGGGCCTTTTGGTGCACTATTGTTTGGGGGATGAAGTCCCCTTGGCTTCTGAGGGTTGTTGGGGCCAAGAACCCATATTGTTGCCACAAGTAAGTCCCCCACAGCGGGATTACTCAGACACTGTCGGAGGCCTCGCTGTCTTTCTCAACCACTATTGAAAGGGGCGTCCTGGTGCACTACTGGTTGAGGGATGAAGTCTAGGGGTGTGCGCGTAGGTAAACTCCGCTCCACTGGCGATTGATGGAGTTTTTGCCAAATGCCGCATTCCAAGCCGAGTGGGAAAACTCTGCACGCTTTCCACGGCAGAGCGGAGTTTACCACCCACTCCTATCATAGACTCACACACCAACTTAGACACTCATATACCCACTTACAGCCCCACTCATACTTTCTTACACCCACTTACAAACCTACTCAGACACTTAAACACCCACTGAGATACTAATGCACTCACTCACACATACACTTAGTGTCTAAGGTTAGTGGTTACAGTTAGGAAATAGAACTTAAAAAACAGTAGAAATTCACTGAAAAAAAAACAGGTTACAGGGACGTTATAGTTAGGCTCAGATTTAACTTGTACAAAACCAGTGAAATTTATTCGTTAGTTACCTGATCTAACTATAACTTATACCCCTGCAATGGACTGTTTATGACCTCATATATTCCATCACTCATGAGATGGTCAGTGACATCACTCATGATATCGCTGACGACATCTCAAATGAAATCACTGACATCAACCACAGAGCTACTCACACCCACATACAACCTCTCATATGCCCACTCACATAACCACACAACCACTCACATACACAGACCCATACAAGTACTCACACAACCACTCACTTATCCATAGAACCATTCACATACCCACTTACTCATAGAACTTGATCATACAGCCACTCACTTACCCATACAGCTGCTCACACAGCAATACATTCACCCATACAGCTACTAACACACCCAGTCATTAACCTATACAGCCACTCACTCACCCATACAGCCTCTCAACAGAGCCACTCATACAACCACTCACACACCCACTTACATATCCATTCACACATCCATACAACCACTCAAACAGCCACTCACTCACCCACACAGCCAATCCCACAGACACTCACTATTCTATACATCGACTCACACACCAACTCACTTAACCACTCAAACAGCCACTCACTCACCCATACAGACAAATACACACCCAGTCACTCACTTATAAAGCAATTCAGATACCCACTCACTCACCCACACAGTCACTGACACACCCACTGAAGCAGCCACTCACACCCACTCATACATCCACTGACACACACTCACTCACCAATACAGCCACTCACACAGCCACTAAGTCACCCACACTGCTACTCAGACACACATACAGCCACTCACACATCCACTCACACACCTGTACAGTCACTCAGACACACAGATACACACAGTCACTCACATAAACTACGTTAAAATAAGGAATCACTCATTAGTAGTACACAAAAGTATACTAATTTAACTTGTGTGGTACCTTATACGTTTAACACAGAAAAACTCTAGAAAACACTCAAAATCATTGGATGATGTCATCAGCGATGTCACCGAACATGTCATGAGTGATATAATATGTGAGGCCATAAGTAGTGCATTGCGGGGGCATAAGTTATAGTTAGCTCAGGTAACTAGAAGTGCTGAATTTTACTGGCTTTGTATGAGTGAAATGTAAGTCTAACTAGAATGTCTCTGTAACCTTTGGTTTTTGTTTAAATGAATTTCTTTGGTTTTTTAAAATTCTATTTCCTAACTATAACGTCCAGTAACCTTTGGTTTCTTCAGTCAATAAATATATATGTATATAGCCATGTAATCGAAGTGCACATTTTAGTGCTTAACCATGCTAATTTTACCTAAATGCATTTTTTTGTTTGCCTTGCATGTTTTCTCCTCTGCAGATGTGGTGCCAAGGTTTCATTCGTTAGAGCAAGGAGTACTGTGTATTAGTGATAGCAAGGCCTGGAAGAAACTTCTAGCAGAGACGTGAGGAACTTATCAAGGTGAGAATAGGTGCATATTCATCGTATATTAGCAATGGGCTTTCATCCAAGGTCATGTGAAAGTCTAGGTGGGTAAGTTTGACAATGTTGCCAATGGATACATGAAGTGCAATTCTAATGGTTCCTGGCAAAGTGGTATGAGGATCATACTATGAGAATGTATTTGTGTGTTTTAAGTAATGTATGCACTGTTGGCGTTCAGAGCAGATCCCTTTAGACTTAGAGAGGTACAGACCACTCTGTTTGCCCCATTCGTAAGAGTGTAAAGGTATATGCTGACCATTTGTCCTCTCTTATAGGTTTTCTACTGAAATCTTTGCTATGCTGACACCTTCTTATTTCACCGTCCTATTTCTTGAATTACTTCAGATTTCCGATTCTAAACCATCCTAAATCTAAACTTGGAGTCCTGATTAGATGACTCCAAACCTCCTGCCATATGTACTTATGTGGCTGTGCTTGTCACATTTTGAAGCTATTGAACTGGATTTACCTTGTTGAATAACACCTCTTTTTGAATTTTGTGTCTGAGCAATGCTTCATTTGCATTGATTTGAACTGATCCTTAATTTGTAATAAACCCCTTTGACTTAAGTTATTGACTCCTGGTCCTTATTGTGAGGCCAAATGTGTTAAACGAATGTGAACTATTTTGTCGAATGCTCTCTTTTTCTTTTTGCCAACCACAAAGGTCTGTCACATAGAAATTGTAACTGCGTGCCAGTGCGCCATCATATGTATTCATATAATTCAATGCAAATGCACAATGGTTAAATTATTCATTCTAGTCACCATTCTTGTCATGCTTGTAACATTGTTTTGCTTCATTCTATTAACCCTTTAACCGCAGCGTAAAATCTGCCGCAGTGCGGGCGTTTCCGTGTGCGGGCGGGGCTACATCGGCCAACGGACGTGCGCAGCACTACGGAGGTAGTGCTCGCGACGGCCGTTGGCCGACGCACGCAGCGAACGGGTTAATCATTGCAGCACACGTATTTACACAAGAGTCCAATTGATTCAATAAATATTTGAAATGCCACATTGTATACTTCTTGTGTCTCCCTTTGGGCATGCCTGAGTTAACAACAAAAGGGTAAATCTGTTTCCACAATTTCCTTGAGGAATCAGGGTTATCATGTTCTGAGGTTGCAGACACCGTCCGTTACCTTGTACGTTTTAGAGGTCCAGATGGTGCGCTGTGAGCTACCGGGAATTAGGTCAACATATTCTGATGGTATTGCCGGACAGTTTTGACACTTATGTTGCCCAAACGGACAGTCTTACTGAAATATTAGGAACCATACGACATGGTGTCACCAATGTTCTTGGTCAGGGTACTTATTTAATGGGTCTCCTAAGTAGTTTTCTTTCATGTGCTCCAAGACCCTATTCACCATTTAACCAGAGACGTCATGGTGTTAGGAAAAAATCCTCCTCAGCACAATAGGAAATCCCTATTTCTGCCTGTAGGTTTTTCAAGCTTGAACCATTCAAAGGATCAGCCCACCATAAGTTACCCTCTCTGAATTCTACATATTCAAATGGCTAATCCAGTACCAGTGATCATACCACTAAACTTTGCATATGTAGCAACACAGATGTTGCAACAACATGGGCTCACTCAAGCAGCAGGGGAGGTTACCGTCGTGATAGAGGACCACAAACTGTATAAAACAGAGGTATTCTATTCTCGAATAACATTTCAGGAAGCAGATGCCAACACAGGCACTCATACACTGTAGCAGCAGTGCCAAACAATTACGGACCATATGAAGATTTTGAAATAGTACTAACGTATCAGGAATACACAAATTGGTTCCGAGGCGCCCTTCCACATCCAATAGCTAATGTCAGACTGGGTCCCCTCAACAAAGACAGGGCAACCTGGCCAGTCTTAGCTGGCTGTACACCTTATCCACAATTAGCAGCACTCACAGCGGATGTATGTCGTTACAACGCACACTTTTACAACGCATGCACTTACAACGCATTTTTTACAACGCAACATCCATTACAATGCATTCCATTACATAGCATGACACTACAACGCATTTTTAAAAACTACCTTTACAACGCATTCCATTACATCGCATACTACCTTTACAACGCATTGAAATGTTGTTTACATCATAGTTACTTTGAGTGGCAAGGTCAGTATTTTGCTCAACTGAAGAGAACTTCAATGGGCTTTTCAGGAGCCCCAGCGTATGCTAATACATTTATGGCGCAATTTGCGCAAGAGAACATCATGTCAAACCATTATTGGTGGAGCAAGGTTAAGTTGTAATGCCGTTACATTGACGACATTTTCATTATTTGGACGGACACCAAAGAAGAATTGGAATCCATGATTGCTACCCTCAACACGGTCAATCCTCGCATACAATTTACATACAACATTGCTACAAACAGCATTCATTTTTTGGATGTACTGGTGAGAAAAACTGGGTCAAATAATCACTTTGATACTCAGGTTTATAGCAAACCCACAGGAACAATGCTCTGGCTTACACAAGTTTCCACCCAAAGAGCCTTATCAGGAACCTGCCGTATTCACAGTTCATCAGGAAGAGAAGAATATGTTCAGATACCAACGTGAGCACACAAAAACTTATGGAATACAAAGATCGGTACCGTGAACGAAGGTACCCTGAGGAAGTATTACAAGATTGCCTCAGTCGTGCATAGATCCAAAAATGGAAAGAGTTGCTAATGAAACCAGGTAAACCTCAACAGAGTAGAATAGTATTTGTGTCCAAATTCTCAACCTCCTCACAAGCAGTCAAAAGGATTGTTAATCACAGATTAAACTGGAGAATGAAAAAGATTTTAATTACGTTTTCACACAAAAACCAATGTTTGTATACACGAGGGGCAGGAACCTACGAACGATACTAGCATCTACCAAGCAACCAGGTACCCAAACCAACATGCAGGGCACCATGAAGTGTAATAATTGCATCCACTGCAGCAATGTAATAGTATGGAATACATTAACGCATTCATCAACAGGCAAGAAGATATGATTACATCACACCAGTGACTGTAATACTGACAATGTGGTCTACTGCATTAAATGTCCATGTGGAAAAGCATACATACAAGACGGAATGGAAACTAAAAGTGCGAATCACAGAGCACAAGAGCAAAATCAGAACTAAAAGCACAACATCGAGTTTATCTCTTCACTAGGAAGAAACCAAGCACAATATATCACAGCTCAGATTTCAGGTTGTTGAGAGAATACCACCACGACCTGGGATGGACATCACCAAAACCCTGCTTCGCAGAGAAGTCCTTTGGATAGAAAGTCTACCATCTGGTCTCAATGATCGCTTGGATATGAGTTGCTTTTTATAATTATTCAACTCAAACACCAATCTAATGAGTTACTATAGGTGGTGGTGCAGATCATATAATATGACCTTTAAGCAATAATTCAAGAATGGAGCGTGGTACTTATTATAATTTAAAAATGGTGGCGGGATCTGCACAATATATTTTTCTTTTCCTTTTTTCCCTTCACTTTTTCCTGGTCACATGACATTATCTTGAGTATCTTGGAACAAAGCAGCATAGGGCTCTTCGCATAGGCTTGTCACTGTTCGAATCATCTGGGCATTGATATCTAATATCGTGGTATTCTGTAATACCATTTGTAGGAAGCCTAGGTAGGTAGATATATGACACTTACACCTCGTGGTGAATGTAGTTCACTTTTATTATTCCCGAGCGCCGGGACGCATCTGCCGGCTAGCTCTCCTTGCGGCTGACTGGCGCGAAGACGCACCTCTTCCCAGCATGCACTGGGGCGCTCTCAACCACTAGAGCGCATCGCTACATATCTCCCCCCTTTAGCCCCTTACAACACAAGGCCCATAGCTGGCCCAACAATTTACAGTCTTACTTGCTTTGCGTGTCAAAGTCCTCAAACCTTCTCGGCATCTTGATCACTCTGCCTGATGTCGTACAGTTCTGTCCTTGCTCTTGAGCCGACCTCTAGTCAGGAGTTCTCCTCTTGCTCCCAACTCTCCTCGCAACTCTTCTTCCTTTACTTGGGCCCCCACGCTCATAGGGTGATCCTGTCTGTTCGTTTCTCCTTCTCTGCTTTCACGTGATGCGTTCTGACTCTCCACGTTCCCCCTGGGAGGGGTAGGGCTTTGCTCTCTGACCTCCGGACTTTCCTCTCTCTCAGGCTCACCTCCCTCTTCAGTAATCGGTGCTCTTCTGTCCTCCGGATCTTCCCACTTCATGATTCTATTGCATTTCGCCATCCTGTCTTGCGACCATATCTTCCCATCGCTCAGCAAAGCCGACCTGGCATAGGTTTCTATCACTTGCAGAGGCGGGCTGAATTTGCTGTCTCCTTTCCTCTTTAGCGTAGCTTGTTTTACTCTTACCCACTCCCCTTTCTCTAGGGTTACCTCCTTGACATTGCGTTGTTTGTTATAGTACTCCGTGTACAGGGCTTGCGCTTTGTCCAGGTTGCGCCTTACCACTGCGGGCGACCATTTGCTTTGCACCAGGAGGTGTTTCCACGCTACATTGTCCTTCGTGAAAGGGTCACGCCCCCGTAGGATCTTGAACGGACTATATCCGGTGTTGGTCGGGGTGATGCGATACGCCCAGAGCATGCGTTGGAGTTCCTTCTCCCAGTTTTGTCCTGCACTTATTGCGGCTTGTACGGATCCCATTATCACCCAATTAAACCTTTCTGCGAGTCCGTTCCCTGCTGGGTGGTAGATTGGCGTGTGTTTGACTTCTATCCCATTTCTGGTCATGAAGGCGTTCCATCTCGCTGATACAAATTGTGGGCCATTGTCGCACGTTATCACCTTTGGTATTCCTTCTCTCAGGAACGTAGCCGTGAGAAATGCTAACACTGCCTCGGTATCTGCCGTTTCACATACTTCCACCTCCGGCCATTTAGAGTACCTGTCCACCAATACTATGACATATTTGGACACCCCTTCTGCGTTCAGGACTGGACCCAGTATGTCCACGGAAAGCATTTCCCACGGGCTGGACAGCCCCGTGAATTTCCCCAGTGCCGTGCGTAGTAAAGTTTGTGTTTTATCGGCTCTACTGCATTGTTCGCACATTCTGACGTGTCTCTCCACGTGCCCATCTATCGCTGGCCACCAGTATGCCTGCTTCACTCTCGTCTTGGTCTTCATGATCCCCAGATGCCCTTCGTGTAGAATGGTTAGGAGATGGCTTACCAGGGATTTCGGTGGGACCACCTTGTCCCCTCTCAGTAGGAATACTGGGTTGTCTCCTATGGATAGTTCTTCTCAGACCTCCCAGTATTTCCTCAGCTCACTGTCAAGGTGCCTTTTGTCAGGCCATCCTTGGGTCACGTAGCCTTTCACTGTGCCTATGGTCTCATCTGCTGCATACGCCTCTTCCCACTCTTGTGCGCTGACTGCTCCTTCATGGTCTTGCGTGAGTGCTACCATGTATTCCTCCCATTCCGACGATTCCAGATTGTCTGCTGGCTCCATTGCGGCTGCTCTGCTCAAGAAGTCAGCTACCTTATTCTTGGATCCTGGGAGGTACTCCACGTCATACACGTAGTCCAACAGTCTCAGGCTCATCTTCGCTATGCGGGGGATCGCATTCGCATGTCTGCTTGAGGTTAAGACTTTCACCAGTGGTTTGTGGTCGGTGCGGAGCAGAAACTTCGAGCCCCACAGGAACTGTCTGAATCGTTCCATTGCCCAGACCGTCGCCAGCATTTCTTTTTCTATGACGCTGAATTTCTCTTCAATGCTGCTAAGGATCTCGAGGCAAAGCTGACCGTGGTGATGTCTCCGCTTCGGGCTTTTTGCATCAAGACCACCCCCAGGCCTTTGTCACTGGCGTCGGTGGTTAGCATGGATAAAGCTTCTTGATCAAACCCTTCCAGGGGAATTGCTGTGCAGATGTCGTGTTTTATCTCCTCGAATTCTTCTTGTTCCTCCCGTATCCACTTGAAGGCGTTCTTCTCTTTCAAGAGTTGCCTCATGTGGTGCGTTTTGGTCGCGAAATGAGGGACAAACTTACTGTAGAACTCCGCCATGCCTAGGAAGGATCGGACATCTTCCTTCCTTGTCGGTGTTGGTGCATCTTTGATGGCCGCCATGTTCGCTCTTTTAGGTTCTATTCCTCTTCCGCTGATTTCGTGGCCCAGGTATGTCACCGAGTCCACTCCGAATCTGCACTTTTGCCATTCCGCCGTGAGTCCGTTTTGGGCTAAGATCGCTAATACTGTGTGCAATTTCTCATCGTGATCTTCCTTGGATTTCCCAATGATGAGGATGTCGTCTTGGAAGTATTGGACTCCTTCCACCTTCTGGAACAGCCGATGCATGAGTTTTTGGAAAACGGCTGCAGCTGACGCTAGGCCGAACGGCATCCGGAGGAACTTGTAACACCCAAATGGCGTGATGAATGACGTCAGGTGATTGCAGGTGGCATGCAGCGCGATTTGGTGGTATGCCTGTAGGAAGGTGGATATCTGACTATGGTTACCCCCAACTTTTTGCCTAGTGTCTAGCTGGTTTTTCGACTTAGTTGGCCTGAGATCCTGCCATTCAGGGTCTCAGGCTGTCTGCTCTCTCTTTAAAATGGACTCCATGTACCCTAGGTACATACCCAATTGGTAAGGATCACCTTATTGGACCCTGTACAGTGTACCCTAGGTACCCAGGTGTAGGAGAGTAGGGTCTGCTATCCTATGGTCACCCCAAATTTTTGCTTTTTGCTTCACTGGTTTTTGACATATTGAGGCTGTGGGCCTGCCAATCAGACCCCCAGCCTGCTGTTCTCTCTACTAAATTAAAACTATGCACCCTAGGTGCATAACCAATTGGAAGTGGATCACCCTGTCAGCCCCTGTACCAGTGTACACTAGGTACCCAGGGCATTGGTGTACCCAAGGCCTGCCAGGGGCTGCAGCATGTATTATGCCACCCCAGGCTTGGCCTAACAATCTGACACAACTGGCTGATCACTCAGCTGGGGTAAGTTGGTGTAATCACCTCTTACTTAGGTGTAGTATACCTATACCTAACCTTAAATGGGACACCTGGTAACCTATAAGTCACTCCTATGGCAGGCCTTAACAATCCTGAAGGCAGAGTGCTTGGTTCCATGTGAGATGGTGCTCTGGCATGAGCTGAGCCTGTCTGCAGTGGTCGGAACAACTTCCTTCTACTGTTTCCAGATATCGTCATACCATATACTCTTAAAGTGCATTATGAACCTCGCGGTTAAATGCTATCTTTGGTTTGGCTTTATCAAAACATGTCGAGTAAGGTGTCATACGAATTGGAATACTAACCCCTCGCCAATTCTGGCGACGGGGTTAGCATTCCACCCTTCTAGAGGGACACGACATGTACAGTACCTGAAACCCGGGTAAAATCAGACATAGCCTCAGCTCCACAAAATGGATGCTGCCACCACAGACACAAGTCTGCCCTCCTGCTGCTGGGAGTCCTTCCAGCTTGGGAGGTGTGGACAAAGGGTTTCCTGCCAGGGGAGGTGCGTGCACCACCCCAGACAGGATTTTGTGTATTGGTCAGGTAGGGCTTGAAAGAAACCAGACATGCCTGTGGCTCACAAGGAGCCTCGGTGCATATGCCAGTTCAAACCGGTCCTGGGGCACACCAGTCCCGGGCCTGGGGCGAGCTGGACAAAGGATTGGGGGTGTAACCACCCCCCTTCCTGGTCCCACCCATAGGGAGGGACCTAGCAGGTAGTCCGGCCCCTAGAATCCGAATAAAGGTAGGAGCTGTGTCCTAGGACTTCAGACATCCTGGAATCAACTTGAAACTAAGAAGAAGACGGGAACTTCGACATTCTGCTGCACAGAAGACTGAAGAAAATCTCCCCTGTGGTCAGGGAGTGACCACCTTGCTAACGCAAGCACCATCCAGCGAATCACCGTCTGCTTTGCCGCCGCCTCCCGCCGGAGCCCGAGCCCAGAGACTGACAAGACCTGGACCTCCAGACCTCTCACCGCCCGATCCACAGTCCCTGCAAAGAGGAGACCCGTGGAGGCACCGAGACACGTGGAGCCAGCCATCTTGGAACGACTACGACAAGCTGACAAGTGCAACAACCGAGGCTCCCTCCAAGTTGTGCTTTGGGTCCTGAGAAGCCCAACCCTCGAGCAGCATCTGCACCAAAGGTGAGCCCTCCAGCATCTCCACGATCTGCGTGGGGCCCTTCTGCATTTTGCCACTCGACGCGCCTAACCGGTTGCTGGCCCGCTGGCTAGTGGCCATCTTGGCGACGAAATCTACGACAAACACCGCTGGTCTGGTTGCTCCAGACTGGCCCTTGCTCCCCTCCAAAGGAGCAATCCCTCTGACCTTGCTGGTCAGAACCAACAGCTGATTTCCGAATCCTCCTACAATTGCTTTTGCCAAGGCTTGTTTGCTTCGATCAAGTCGCCGACACCGCCGACAGCGAGAGCCTGCGTGGGACAGCTCGTGAGCCGACTCCTGGACGTCGTCGACCTTCAGGGACCACGTGGCTGCGGAGACAAGCTACCCCTCATCACCTGTTTGCACCCGACATCGCCTGGTACCCATCTGGTGCCACGCTGGTCACTGGCTAGTGACTGTGAACACTGTCCCCTCTGCTTACAGGTCTTCAACATCTCCGATCCACTCTTGGATCCACTGCATCTCTTCCCGACCGACCGCCTGCAGCATCTTTGTCCCAGGCTCAACGGAACAGATAGAAGAAACCCGACGCACTTTGAGGCCTATGCACCCGCTTCCTGTGGGTGAGGTAAAGCTGGTACTCCGGTGCCCATGTGTAGTAATACATCTCTAGTGCCTGTGTTCCAAATCTTAAGTTCCTAGGTCATCCGGAAGATTCCTTTTGCAGTAACTTTGTACTTTTTACGCACCCATTGAAACCTATGGGAGCACGCGTGTGACTATTTGCTCTGCACACGCCACCCGTGGACCTCCTGGTCACTAACTGACGTTAGCTCCTTGTAGGCCCAGCGATTCTAGAGGCCCTAGGCCTTTTCCCTTTTCTGTTCGTGGTACTTATACCACTATTTTAGTATATGGTTTGAGTGGCCACCAGGGCCTATCCATATAACGTGCAACTTCTGTGTATTCTGTGATAATCTTGTTTGACGATTTGTGCTCCTGTGCTCATAAAGAGACTAGGGGTTACTTTGAGAAATAAATACATATATATTTTGAATATATATCTGTGTGGTGTCCTTTCATTGGTATAAAAGGGGGTTACTATTGGTAAAACAGCTTGCTTAACACGTTTCACGAGTTTAGCCTCAAAGACTGCTTAGCCTACGCTACCACTAGGGCAGCTGGTCCGAAAAGGTTGACTTACAACCACACCATAAGGGTTGCTTGGCATGGTACAAGGTGGTCACTAGAACTAGTGAACAGCATATACCAGGCCAACTTCTCACATTGGTGAGCAGCGGTTGGATTTGAGCTTGCTGTGTTTTACCATTGTAATCTCTTGGTTACCAATTGAAAGATCACATAGGTACCTGTAGGTACATATAAAACAAGATTAGATATACATAAGTTCTACTGAACTTAGTTGTTGTAGAGCAAAGGGAGTAGCACACCCTGACTACAACTACTAGATAGGTTTAGTAGGTAAACCCAAGTGTAGGTAGATTGCAACACACCCACCCACACTTAAGAGCAATGGCCGGGGCAGAGGGGTCCACTGTACCCATCTCTGTTGAGAGTGACCCCCAGAGGGCACCATCCAGCTTTGCTACCCTTAATCAGAATGAGCTCAGGCATTTGGCAACTCTTAGAGGCCTTAAACAGCCCAAGAACCCAAACTCTGCTGAGCTCAGAGAGCTCTTACAGAATGATGAGAATCAGAGAGCACTCAAGAAAGCTTCCCAGTTAGCCCCCTTAGGGTCAGGAACAGGAGGCCCCCCTTCTGAAGATACTACAGAGGTACCCAGTTCCAATAGCCATCCCTTAGATGAGAACCATACTACAGGGGAGGAAAGTGGTGAGGATACAGAAAGTAGTGATGATGAAGGGAGAACTAGCCCAGTGCCAAGTATTATACTTGGCCCAGCTAAACTAAGGCTATTGGGGACTGACAATGGGTTCCCCCCATTGGATCTCCCCGGTGGACTTAACACAGGGCTTGGGAGGCAAAGGAATCGCTCAGGTGACTCCAATGCTTCTCATGGCTCTAGGGGCTCTCAAGGTCACTCCAGGAAAAGGATGACCACCCCTCAGAGGAGGGAACATGAGGCCAGAATGCAGGAAGCCCAGCTGAGGATCAGGAAGCAGGAGCTAGAAGTAGCCCTGATGGAAGAAAAACTGAACAAGGCTAGGCAACCTAGAGAGAGTGGGTCTATACCCACTGGTGGCAGCATTGTCCCTAAGGACAAAGATAGGGTTTTCGATAATAGAAACCTGTCTAAGGTTGTGCCCCCCTACAAAAGTGGGGATGACATCCACAAGTGGATAACTGCTCTTGAGAGAGCCTGCAAAGTACAGCAGGTTCCTGAAGATCAGTGGGCAGCAATCCTCTGGCTCTCCTTTGAGGGAAGAGGCAGAGACAGACTCCTCACTGTTAGAGAAGAGGATGTCAGAAACTACAGAGTCCTGAAGAGTGTTCTAGTTGATGGGTTAGGCTTAACCACTGAGCAGTACAGGTTAATGTTCAGAGACACCCAAAAGACACAGACTCAGGACTGGTCTGAATACATTGAATGTGCCACTAAGGCTTTGGAGGGTTGGTTGCTGGGAAGTAAGGTATCTGATTTTACAGGATTGTATAATTTGATGATGAGAGAACAGATTTTAAATAACTGTCAAAACCAGCAACTGCATCAACACTTGGTTGACTCTGATCTGACCTCTCCCCAAGAATTGGGAAAGAAGGCAGACAAATGGGTCAGAACCAGGGTTAAGCAAAAGAACCAGAACCAGGGCCAAGGGGGTGATCAGAAGAAAACAGACCAAAAGGGTGGAGATCAGAAACCTAAAGACCAGAAGTCTTCAACAGGGCCCCAAACTACTACTAAGGAGGGTGGGTCCCAACAGTCCAAAAAGAAGAAAGAAGGTCAAAAGAAACCCTGGTGCAATCATTGTAAAAATACAACTCACTGGACTAGTGATTGCAAAAAGGGTGGAGCCCCCAACACTGTTGCCCCTAAGGCACCTGCTCCCAGTACTACTGTTAGCAGTGTTGGTCCCCAGACAAAGGGTGTAGTGGGAATCACTATGGGAACTGAAGGAGATTCTGACTTAGACAGAACCCTGACACAGGCAGTCTTGATCTGTGATGGGGACATTGATTTATCCCTGACTGTGAGCCCCAGTAACCTGGGCAAGTACAGACAGACTCCTTTAATTAATGACAAAGTGGCTCAAGCCTACAGGGACACATGTGCCAGTGTCACTATGGTGACACCAGGCTTTGTGGATCCTGGACAGTACATACCAGGTGAGAACTACCTGGTGACCAATGCCAGCAATGCCACTACTTCACATAGTGTGGCAGTTGTTAACTTCTCATGGGGAGGGGTAACTGGCCTCAAAAGGGTTGTGGTTAGTGCAGACCTCCCAGTAGAATGTTTGTTGGGCAATGACCTAGAGAGTTCTCTATGGTCAGAAGTGGAGTACAGGACTCATGCAGAGATGTTAGGTATATCATCACATGTCCTTGCTGTGACCAGGTCACAGGCCAAAAAGTGCCTCACTGAACCACAGGTCTTGGATCCTGGAACAATGGACCAAGCACCTACCAAGAAGAAGAACAGGAGGGTCAAGGCTGTGCCTTCCCCCCTGCCTCAGAGTGATGATCAGCCTTCCCAGGAAGCTGATCTAGAGGACCCTGAAGGAACTGTCCCTGAAGAGCTTGAACCTGACCAGGTTGAGTTTCTGGGGACAGGGGGACCTTCAAGGGCTGACTTGAGGCAGGCTCAGTTATCCTGTCCCTCTCTTGAACCCCTCAGACAGCTGGCTGCTGCTGAGGCTGCTGGGAATGCTCAAGGTACCCATAAAGTGTATTGGGATGAAGGGCTCCTTTATTCAGAGGCTAGAGACCCCAAGCCTGGTGCAACCAGGAGGTTGGTTATACCTCTGCAATTTAGGGGCTTCCTCCTTACCTTGGCCCATGATATTCCTTTAGCAGGACACCTAGGCCAGAACAAGACCTGGGACAGACTTGTCCCTCACTTTCACTGGCCTCATATGAATGAAGATACAAAGGAGTTTTGTCGCTCCTGTGTTACCTGCCAAGCCAGTGGCAAATCAGGTGGCACAACAAAGGCCCCCCTGATACCACTACCTGTGGTGGGGGTTCCCTTTGAAAGAGTGGGAATAGACATAGTGGGTCCCATGGATCCTCCCACTGCATCTGGGCACAGATTTATACTGGTGGTAGTGGATCATGCCACCAGGTATCCAGAGGCAATTCCCCTTAGGACCACTACAGCACCTGTTGTGGCCAGGGCCCTGCTGGGAGTATTCTCCAGAGTGGGGTTTCCTAAGGAGGTAGTATCTGACAGAGGTACCAACTTTATGTCAGGATACTTGACAGCTATGTGGAAGGAATGTGGTGTCAACTACAAGTTCACCACCCCTTATCACCCACAATGCAATGGGCTTGTTGAGAGATTCAACAAGACCCTAAAGGGTATGATCAAAGGATTACCTGAAAAGCTCAGGCGAAGATGGGATATCCTTCTACCCTGCCTTCTGTTTGCTTACAGAGAGGTCCCACAAAAAGGAGTTGGCTACAGCCCCTTTGAATTGTTGTTTGGGCACCCTGTGAGAGGCCCACTGTGTTTGGTGAAGGAAGGATGGGAGTTACCTCTCAAAAAGCCTAAGCTAGACATAGTGGACTATGTACTTGGTCTCCGCTCCAGGATGGCTGAGTATATGGAGAAGGCATCTAAAAACCTTGAGGCAAGCCAGGCCTTACAGAAAGCTTGGCATGACCAAAAGGCTGTCTTGGTTGAGTATCAGCCAGGACAGAAGGTATGGGTGTTGGAGCCAGTGGCCCCAGCAGCACTCCAAGACAAATGGTCTGGACCCCATACAATCCTGGAAAAGAAGGGAGAGGTCACCTACTTGGTGGACCTAGGAACTCCCAGGAGTCCCCACAGGGTACTCCATGTTAACAGGCTTAAAGCATATGTTGACAGGGCAGACATGGGCTTGCTCATGGCTACAGATGAGGGACAGGAGGAAGAGAGTGACCCTCTCCCAGACCTGTTGTCTCAGAACCCTGAAGATGGCTCAGTTGAAGGAGTGACCCTTGGAGGCAACCTCACTGCCCATCAGCAGACTGAATGTAGACAGGTTCTACAATCATTTTCACATATGTTTTCCTTGATACCTAGTCAAACTGACTGGTGTACCCATGTTGTGGACACTGGTGACAGTCTGCCTGTAAAGAACAAACTTTACAGACAACCTGACCACGTCAGGGACTGTATAAAGGCTGAGGTACATAAAATGCTGGAATTAGGTGTCATTGAACCCTCAGAGAGCCCCTGGGCTAGCCCAGTGGTTCTGGTCCCCAAACCTCACACCAAAGATGGCAAGAGAGAGATGAGGTTCTGTGTGGATTACAGAGGACTCAATGCTGTCACCAGGACAGATGCACACCCTATTCCAAGGGCAGATGAGCTCATAGACAAACTAGCTTCTGCAAAGTTTTTGAGCACATTTGACTTGACAGCTGGCTATTGGCAAATCAGATTAGCTGAGGAGTCTAAGGCCAAAACTGCATTCTCAACCCCAGGTGGGCATTATCAGTTTGTGGTGATGCCCTTTGGTCTGAAGAATGCACCTGCCACCTTCCAAAGGCTGGTGAACCAAGTCCTTACTGGGTTGGATGACTTTTGCGCAGCATATCTTGATGACATTGCTGTCTTTAGTTCCACCTGGGAGGATCACCTGATCCACCTGAAGAAGGCTCTTGAGGCTCTGCAAAGGGCAGGCCTCACTATCAAGGCTACTAAGTGCCAGATAGGGCAGAGTAAGGTTGTGTATTTGGGCCACCTTGTAGGTGGGGGCCAAGTTCAACCACTGGAGAGTAAGATACAGTCCATCAAGGATTGGTCCCCTCCAACCACCCAGACTCAAGTTCGAGCTTTCTTGGGCTTGACTGGGTATTACAGGAAGTTTGTTAAGAACTATGGGTCCATTGTGACTCCTCTTAATGATCTGACATCCAAGAAGATGCCCAAAAAGGTTCAGTGGACAGTAAGCTGTCAAAAGGCATTTGATGACCTGAAGGAGGCCATGTGCTCTGCACCTATCCTGAAAAGTCCTGACTACTCCAAAGAGTTTATTGTCCAAACAGATGCTTCTGAGTTGGGTGTGGGAGCTGTGCTGTCACAACTTAATGTAGATGGTCAAGACCAACCCATTGCTTTTATTAGCAGAAGGTTGACCCCCAGAGAGAAGAATTGGTCAGCTATTGAGAGGGAGGCCTTTGCTGTGGTGTGGGCCCTGAAGAAGCTGAGGCCATACTTGTTTGGCACTCACTTCAAGATTCAGACCGACCATAAGCCCCTCTTGTGGCTAAATCAGATGAAGGGTGAAAACCCCAAACTGCTTAGGTGGTCCATTTCCCTACAGGGGATGGACTTTACAGTGGAGCACCGGCCAGGTACTGACCATGGGAATGCAGATGGTCTCTCCAGGTACTTCCACTTAGGACATGAAGACGAGACTGGTCAAGGCTAGTTTAATGTCCCAGCGTTTGGGGGGGGGTTGTGTAGGAGAGTAGGGTCTGCTATCCTATGGTCACCCCAAATTTTTGCTTTTTGCTTCACTGGTTTTTGACATATTGAGGCTGTGGGCCTGCCAATCAGACCCCCAGCCTGCTGTTCTCTCTACTAAATTAAAACTATGCACCCTAGGTGCATAACCAATTGGAAGTGGATCACCCTGTCAGCCCCTGTACCAGTGTACACTAGGTACCCAGGGCATTGGTGTACCCAAGGCCTGCCAGGGGCTGCAGCATGTATTATGCCACCCCAGGCTTGGCCTAACAATCTGACACAACTGGCTGATCACTCAGCTGGGGTAAGTTGGTGTAATCACCTCTTACTTAGGTGTAGTATACCTATACCTAACCTTAAATGGGACACCTGGTAACCTATAAGTCACTCCTATGGCAGGCCTTAACAATCCTGAAGGCAGAGTGCTTGGTTCCATGTGAGATGGTGCTCTGGCATGAGCTGAGCCTGTCTGCAGTGGTCGGAACAACTTCCTTCTACTGTTTCCAGATATCGTCATACCATATACTCTTAAAGTGCATTATGAACCTCGCGGTTAAATGCTATCTTTGGTTTGGCTTTATCAAAACATGTCGAGTAAGGTGTCATACGAATTGGAATACTAACCCCTCGCCAATTCTGGCGACGGGGTTAGCATTCCACCCTTCTAGAGGGACACGACATGTACAGTACCTGAAACCCGGGTAAAATCAGACATAGCCTCAGCTCCACAAAATGGATGCTGCCACCACAGACACAAGTCTGCCCTCCTGCTGCTGGGAGTCCTTCCAGCTTGGGAGGTGTGGACAAAGGGTTTCCTGCCAGGGGAGGTGCGTGCACCACCCCAGACAGGATTTTGTGTATTGGTCAGGTAGGGCTTGAAAGAAACCAGACATGCCTGTGGCTCACAAGGAGCCTCGGTGCATATGCCAGTTCAAACCGGTCCTGGGGCACACCAGTCCCGGGCCTGGGGCGAGCTGGACAAAGGATTGGGGGTGTAACCACCCCCCTTCCTGGTCCCACCCATAGGGAGGGACCTAGCAGGTAGTCCGGCCCCTAGAATCCGAATAAAGGTAGGAGCTGTGTCCTAGGACTTCAGACATCCTGGAATCAACTTGAAACTAAGAAGAAGACGGGAACTTCGACATTCTGCTGCACAGAAGACTGAAGAAAATCTCCCCTGTGGTCAGGGAGTGACCACCTTGCTAACGCAAGCACCATCCAGCGAATCACCGTCTGCTTTGCCGCCGCCTCCCGCCGGAGCCCGAGCCCAGAGACTGACAAGACCTGGACCTCCAGACCTCTCACCGCCCGATCCACAGTCCCTGCAAAGAGGAGACCCGTGGAGGCACCGAGACACGTGGAGCCAGCCATCTTGGAACGACTACGACAAGCTGACAAGTGCAACAACCGAGGCTCCCTCCAAGTTGTGCTTTGGGTCCTGAGAAGCCCAACCCTCGAGCAGCATCTGCACCAAAGGTGAGCCCTCCAGCATCTCCACGATCTGCGTGGGGCCCTTCTGCATTTTGCCACTCGACGCGCCTAACCGGTTGCTGGCCCGCTGGCTAGTGGCCATCTTGGCGACGAAATCTACGACAAACACCGCTGGTCTGGTTGCTCCAGACTGGCCCTTGCTCCCCTCCAAAGGAGCAATCCCTCTGACCTTGCTGGTCAGAACCAACAGCTGATTTCCGAATCCTCCTACAATTGCTTTTGCCAAGGCTTGTTTGCTTCGATCAAGTCGCCGACACCGCCGACAGCGAGAGCCTGCGTGGGACAGCTCGTGAGCCGACTCCTGGACGTCGTCGACCTTCAGGGACCACGTGGCTGCGGAGACAAGCTACCCCTCATCACCTGTTTGCACCCGACATCGCCTGGTACCCATCTGGTGCCACGCTGGTCACTGGCTAGTGACTGTGAACACTGTCCCCTCTGCTTACAGGTCTTCAACATCTCCGATCCACTCTTGGATCCACTGCATCTCTTCCCGACCGACCGCCTGCAGCATCTTTGTCCCAGGCTCAACGGAACAGATAGAAGAAACCCGACGCACTTTGAGGCCTATGCACCCGCTTCCTGTGGGTGAGGTAAAGCTGGTACTCCGGTGCCCATGTGTAGTAATACATCTCTAGTGCCTGTGTTCCAAATCTTAAGTTCCTAGGTCATCCGGAAGATTCCTTTTGCAGTAACTTTGTACTTTTTACGCACCCATTGAAACCTATGGGAGCACGCGTGTGACTATTTGCTCTGCACACGCCACCCGTGGACCTCCTGGTCACTAACTGACGTTAGCTCCTTGTAGGCCCAGCGATTCTAGAGGCCCTAGGCCTTTTCCCTTTTCTGTTCGTGGTACTTATACCACTATTTTAGTATATGGTTTGAGTGGCCACCAGGGCCTATCCATATAACGTGCAACTTCTGTGTATTCTGTGATAATCTTGTTTGACGATTTGTGCTCCTGTGCTCATAAAGAGACTAGGGGTTACTTTGAGAAATAAATACATATATATTTTGAATATATATCTGTGTGGTGTCCTTTCATTGGTATAAAAGGGGGTTACTATTGGTAAAACAGCTTGCTTAACACGTTTCACGAGTTTAGCCTCAAAGACTGCTTAGCCTACGCTACCACTAGGGCAGCTGGTCCGAAAAGGTTGACTTACAACCACACCATAAGGGTTGCTTGGCATGGTACAAGGTGGTCACTAGAACTAGTGAACAGCATATACCAGGCCAACTTCTCACACCAGGGCATAGGTGTACCCTAGGCCTCCCAGGGGCTGCAGCATGTATTATGCCGCCCCTGGTCTGGCCTTCCAATCAGACACAACTGGCTGATCAATCAGCTGGGGCAAGGTCGTCTAATCACCCCTTGCTTAGATATAGTATACCTATATCTGCCCATAAAATAGACACATGTGTACCTATCAGCCACTACTATGGCAGGCCTTAACAATCCTGGAGGCAGAGTGCTTGGTAACATGTGAGATGGTGCTCTAGCATGAGCTGAGCCTGTCTGCAGCTTTCGGAACCATGTCCTTATAGCTGTTCTATGATATAGCCTACCATATACTCTTAAAGTACCTTATAATCTTAAACGGTTATGGTAACTATGGTTTGGCTTTATCAAAACATGTCGTGTAAGGTGTCTAACACTTTGGAATAATACCCCCATACCATTTCTGGTAATGAGGATATTATTCCTCCCTTCTAGAGGGAGAGACTTGTTAAAATCCTACTTTGCTGTTTAACTCTCACCCATGCCTCAGCATCACAAAATGGATGCTGCTGCCACAGACACGAGTCTGACCTCCTGCTGCTGGGAGCCCTCCCAGCCAGGGAGGCCTGGACAATAGGTTTCCTGCTTGGGGAGGTGCTAGCACCTCCCCAGACTGACTTTAGTGTATTGGGGCAGGGAGGGCTGAAAGGAATGAGACATGCCTGGGGCACACAAGGTGCTCCATGCATAGTCCAGTTCAAACCGGTGCTGGGGCACTCCAGCCCCAGCTCTGGCGCGAAACTGGACAAAGGAAAGGGGGTGTAGCCACTCCCCTTCCTGGTCCCACCCATAGGAGGGACCTTGCAGATAGCCCAGCCCACTAGCCCAGTATATTAGTAGCTAGTTGTGCCCTGCTAAATTAGATTATCCTGAACCTGCAACTTGAACAGAAACTCTGGACCTTCGACATTCAACGAAAGAAGAAGACTGAAGAATCTCCCTTGTGGCCAAGGAGTGGTCACCCTGTGCGAACAGGCACCATCAAGAGACTTACCCTTTGCTTTGCTGAAGTTCTACGAGGGACCGACTGCAGACCCTGACCAGAGCCTTGACTTCTAGACTTCTCCGACCCTGATCCACATCCACAGCCGAGCTGAGATCGGTGGAGGTGACGAGAGACGTGGGACCGGCTACCTGGGAAAAGTGGCGAGTATCTTCCAGTGCAGCTTCTGAGGCACCCTCGAGGTTGTGCACCGGGGATTGAGAAGGCCCAACCCCAAGCACCATCTGCACCGAAGATCAGCCCCCCCACACTCCACAAGTCCTGCGTGGGGCCCTTCTGCATTTTCCTGCTTGCCGCGTCTGTCCGGTTGCTTGCCCGGTGGCTAGTAACCGTTGCGACGACACACCTTCAATTTTCCACTGCTGGTTTGGCTCCTCCAGACTGGCTCCTGCTCCTCTGTAAAAGAGAAGCACCCCAGACCTTCCTGGTCTGCACCAGAAGCAAGTCCTCCATTCTTCGTGGGTTCCGCTTGCCAAGGCTTGGTGAGACCTAGTTCGACTTCGACGCCGCCGACAGCACGAGCCTTCGTGGGACAGCTCGCCTCCTGGTCCTGGTCGTCCTCGACGTCTCCTGGTACCCGTGGCTGCTGCGACAAGCTTCACCTCTTCACCTGCAATCTCCCGACATCGCCTGGTTCCTTCCTGGTTCTACGTGGTCACCGGCTAGTGACCCAGACTCTGTCGCTTCTGCTTGCTTCCTGGTATCCTTCCTTCTTGATCCCGGCCTTGGGATCCACCGGACACTCTTCACTGACTGCCTGTCAGCATCTTTCCTTTAGGCATCCATAGGAGTCGACGACGAAACCCGACGCAAGTTCACACCTATGCACCCGCAGCCCATGGGCTAGGTAACTTGGGTACTTCGGTGCTCATCAGGGTATTGACTATCCTAGTGTCTAGTTCTCAAGTCTCGACTTCCTAGCCACTCCAGAAGTGTCCTAAATCTTATTAATTCTAAACTGTACTATTTCTATCGATTATACGCATTACGCGTGAGTGTTTCCACTCTGCACCTGAATCCCGTGGGCCTCCCACTTCCTAACCTTGGGTAGTATAGTGTAGCCCCAGCGATTCCCTAGGCCTAGGCCTATCCTATTTCCGTGACAGTGGTCCTTATACCACTTACTTAGTATATGGTTTGCGTGGCCCTAGGGCCTAACTGTATTATTTACCTGTGTGACTTAATGTATGCTTGAATAAGACTGTGTTGTACTTACCTCGAATCTCATAAAGAGTGCTGAGGGTTTGACTAGAATAAATACACTTTATTTTATATATATACCTGTTGTGGTGTCCTTTCATTTGGTATTCAAGGGATTATATATGGTATAACAGCTGGCTTCACATGCCATTCAGAGTTTAGCCTAAGACTGCTCTTGTCCATGCTACCACTAGGATAGCTGGTCTATAAGGTTGACTTTACAACCAATCACCATAAGGGTTGTTTGGACTGATACAAGGTGTACACTAGAATTAGTGACATCATATATCAGGCCAACTTCTCACAATGCCGAGGTGAGGTCTATGGTTGAGAACCACTTGACCCCTTTCGTTTACACCAACATCTCATTTATCCGGGGCAACGGGAACTTGTCTACTAGAATGTTCTTGTTGAGTTCCCTCAAGTCCACACACAGGCGTACCTTCCCATTCGGTTTCTGGGCTCGCACCAGCGGTGCGTGCCATTCCGCACTCTCGATCGCTTCTATGACACCGTTTATCTCCAGTCGTCGCAGTTCTTCTTGGACTGCTTCTCTGCTTCTGAAGGGAATGTTGCGAGCTTTGTGGCTCACTGGCCTTGCCCCAGCCTTGAGGCGGATTCTGTGTGTGAATTTCGTCATCCTTCCTATGGTTCCCTTGAACACTTCTGGGTATTCTGTCTTCCACCTACTTTCTTCATGCACTTGTTTTGTTTCAATCATCAGCACTTGCGTGGACCCGCCCGGGTTGAGTTGTATCCCTAAATTCCCTTGGTCCATCCATCCTAGTACGGAGGGTCCCTTCTCTGCCACGTACAGCTTTCCCTCCGCTCTGCGTCCTTTGAATTCGAATCGTAGCCATCGGTACCCCACCATAGGTATGGGTTCTCCTGTGAACGTGACGGGGTGGATGTCGGTGGGTAGTAGCTCTTCCCCTACTCTGGGCCTGAACTCGTTTTCCCATATGGTCCTTTGGATGATTGTGTATGGGGAGCCAGAATCCGCCACCATGTTCACTTGTACTCCGCCGATCTCCATTTGTAACGCTGGTTTCTTGGAACGCTTGCAGCTTACTCCCAACACCTGGTCGTCGATGCATAGGACTTCGTCTTCCTCGTCTCCCTCTTCTTGGGGTTCCTCCTCACCTTCTGGTTCTTGGGCAATGTACTTCACTTCCGTCCTGCTGAGCTTGCGCCTGCATACTTTCTCGTAATGCCCCATTATGCTGCAGTATGAGCATTTGGCTCGAAATGCAGGGCAGGCTCTGTCGTTACCCCATGTGTTTGGCTGCCACACCTGTAGCACATGTTTTTGCTCTCTCCTTGTGGTTTCTGGTTTCTCGTGGTCTTCTGAGGGTATCTTCTCTGGTACTTTGTGTTAGTTGGTGTCTGCTGCTTTGGAGTTTCTGGTTTGCTTCTGTCTGTTATCCTGCAGACCGGTGTTCTGTCGCCACTCTCTCTTTTGGCCGCTTCCGCGCACCTTTTTGATAGTTCTGCCTTCTTCACTAGCGCCACCACCTCCTTTAGCGGGGCATCGCCATTGACCCATAGCTTCTCCTGTATGGCCGTGTTGGCTGTGTGCATAATGATCTGGTCTCTGATGAGTTCGTCATGGAGTGTGCCGAATCTACATGTCAACGCCAACTTCCGTAAAGCCGATACATACTCATCTATAGACTCACCCTTGCTCTGTTTTCTTTGGAAGAAATTGCATCTATCTATAGCCGTGCACACCACTGGGCGGTAGTGAGCGTCTAGGTCTTCCAGCGCGTGTTGGAACACTTCTGTATCATCCGCAGGTCTGGTCACCTTCACTAGGCTGTTGTATACCCTGATGCCCTCTGGGCCTAGGTTGTGTAGTAGTATTTTCTTTTTCCTTGAACTTGAGAACCCCCTTCACCTTCTTCTTCTAAGGCTTCGAGATAGTTCAGGAAATACCGCTTCCAATCCTCCCAGGGCATCGCCGGATCTCCTCTCTTGGGTAGGAAGGGCACTAGGTTGGTGAGAGACGTCGCTTGGGCGCACATCCTGCCCCTGTCACGTTGGGCTGAGCTATGTCTGTCGTCTGTCTCCGGTGGACTCCCTGGAGCTTGCCTCTCGCCTGATCTGCCTGGTTGTGTGGGTGAAAGGCTTCCTTGCCCTCTCCGCGATGACCCTGGGGTCGCCAGTTCTGTTGCTTCCCTTAGCTGGCTGGACGTAGGTTGCCCTCTTCTGGCGCGCTCTGTCACTCTGCTTCTGACTGCCGCGCCCTCCTGCTCCCCCGTGTCGTTTAGAGTGCCTCGGTGTGAGTCTTGGCCTGAGTTCGGCTGGGTCTTGTTCTCTCCGGGTGTTGCCCCCTTATGGGTTGTCCTGCCTCTTCTGGTGTGTCGTCTGGGTCTTTCCCTCCGGGCCAAGGGCCTCTAGTGCTTGTGTGGGCCCCCCCGTGGCTCTCACCCTTCTGACGTGCTTGGCCGCTCTATCCGTCGCTCCTCCGGATCACTCGTAGCTTAACAGGGTGCTAGTGACTGCGCCGGACTCTCTGCTCCGTGTGTCGGCCTGTGGTGATGATGCACCTCTGCCACGCTCGGGTATTCTCAGGTCTCGGGTGTCTGGGTCCTGTTGTTCCTGAACTCCTTCACTGGTCATATCCCATCCTCGTCGCCATTTTGTAGGAAGCCTGGGTAGGTAGATATATGACACTTACACCTCGTGGTGAATGTAGTTAACTTTTATTATTCCCAAGCGCCAGGACGCATCTGCCGGCTAGCTCTCCTCGCGGCTAACTGGCACGAAGACGCGCCTCTTCCCAGCATGCACTTGGGCGCTCTCAACCACTAGAGCGCATCGCTACACCATTTACTCTTTCGTTGTTTGACAGCATACATATGTGCATCTCTGCAGCGAGGTCGGCATGCAGATATTTGTATTACCATTTCATTATCCCCCATGAGTGGGATAATTTTATCAGCTAAGTTATTGTGAACTTCCAATATTCATCATACTATATAGTATTTCCCTACGTTTCCCATTGGCGACCTTTTTTTGATATAAACATGAGTAGGGCTCTGATTACCTATTAGTAATTCCTTTTTTGATGTTATTCATCTAGTGCATTTATATTCGACGATTTCTCAGTAACATATACTGTTTAATAATAGTTATTCAGATTATAAATGGACGTATGTCAATTAATTAATGAATTATTTTTTCTTTATCCCGTATCCACGGGATATTGTTTAACGTGTTTAGAGGGCATTGATACGGATGAACGGCTAGCATGCAGGGATGTGTCAGCCTGTCCGTTCCGGTTCGGGTTGACAGTGTTAAGATGGCGCCTGTCTCTCTTTTCTTTAAGCTAGTCCTATTTCTATGGCATTGGTCGTCTTCGTTTAATTTCCGGCTATCGCCGCGTTCGGCTACAACAGATCAGAACCATCCGAATTCATGAGGGAGTAGAGTTTTGCTGCTGAATTTCAGGTAAGTGTTGGTTTTGGCCCCAACTATCGCCACTGGCAATCACTCAGGTCTCTATTTAATAGCGCTTTCTTTACTTAGAGATATTTGTTGTTTTTAGGTTCCTTTGTACTCGTCAGCGTCAGTGCGAGGACAGTCTTGCGGATCTTCAAGTAAGTGTTGGATTTGGTCTGGAACTATTGCGCACGTTACACACTTAGCTCTAGCTCTTTACTTAAAAGCGCTTACTTTTACTTAGAGATATGTGTTTCTTCTAGGTTCGTTTGTATTTGTCAGCGGTTTGGGGAGAAGTATTGAATGGGGCTTCATCCAACGCGGTAAGCGTGGTTAGCCACTTACTTTTACACTAGTTCATATTGTTTGTTCTTTTTAGCTACCCGATATGTAGCTAAAATGATTTTTGTTGTAGGACAATCGAGTATGTTTTAAGCAGGAACTTTCTTGCATCCAGGTGAGCAATGCTACTGTTAAGTTACTTATAGGTTTTTTGGTATACTAGGAGGATTGACTGCTTAATGATCATCTTTTTTCAACATAGGGAGATCGGTCTAAATACATCGTGATTAAATACCGGTCACGAGGTAACATTCATTGCTATTATCTTGGATTAGGAGGTGTTTCGCTATTGATTTTTAGTTTTGTTTTCTTGGCTATACACTCACAAGGGTGAAGATGCGCCTTTACTTATTATCACATTGAAGAGCGTACCTCCGAGGGATGAGCCGGCTAAAGGACACCACCATATTAATGTTACACGCTTGAATTCATACATGGAAATTTGCATGATTGCCTCTGAAGAACACAAGTCCCATTTGCTTAATCCACTATGATATTGTGGTGTATTGGGTAATGTCGCCAACGTGTAAATAATCAATTTATGTTGTGAGAAAAGTAGGGTAAAAGGTGTGTGGGTTTTTTTTTTTTTGTAGGTTGGCCCCTGAGGAAGGGACTACAATATCTCGAAATGTATCGGGCACATACAAGATTGATTCTCGCCATTGTTTATGTACCTAAATAAATGTAGTTACACTGCTTGTGTTTAAAGAGTGTCATTATTCATGAATGTATATGGTGTTGCATTGAATATATTGATGACGCATATAGATGAAAAAAATGAAGTTTATTTGAACAAAATATGGTTTAATTTGTTTCGAATTTAAGAATTTTTAATGTCTTAGGAGAGAGATAGGGTCTGAGTACCCAGTAAACAGTGCACAGCACCAGCAAGTTGACCAACTTGTAACAGTTTCTCGCGGATGGAGAACTGTCATCTCCGCTTAAAATTAACAGTGGCGTCCGACAGGGGTGTGAGCTAGCCCCTTTCCTCTTCAGTCTGTACATGACTGATCTGGAGAGTTTTCTGAATGTAGGGGTGATTGACATGCCAAGGGTGGGGCAGAGAAATCTCCCTGCGCTATTATATGCGTATGACTGTGTTAATTGCAACAGTTTTTTTTTTCTCTCCTAATATTTTTATTGAGATTTTCTGAAACAATCAAAACATCATAGACATCGCATATCATGAGCCAGGTCCTTTACAAGTATATGGTCATTTGATATATGTTGTATCATGATGGTGATCTAATAGTGTGCCCTGCCCTGCGCCCTACTCCCAGCACCCACGTCCAGAGTCTACAATATCATACATTCCTCTCCAATGGTCCCCTCAATCGCTTACATTTGATTCTGGATCCTCCCTCGGGGGTTCGCACAGATTCCCGCGACATTCATTTCATCCACCCCATATCAGACCATTTTTTGGGGCACCCTCTATGAATGTATACTGTTTTTTTCCGTAATCATTGCCTTATCCATGGCCTCGATCCACTGGGGAAGGAGCCTGTCGGGACCCCCAATGCAGTGCTATATTCCGCTTTGCTAACATCATACCCAGTGTCACCCAAGTTTGTGCTGCGCGGGTCAGGTCCGTAGACTCCCACACGTTAAGGAGACATCTCCTTGGTTCTGGGAGAATCGTGATTTTAGTAACCTGTGAGGGTGCGCAGGACTGCCTTCCAATAGCGGACAATTGCGGGACATAGCCAGAGGGTGTGGAAGAAGGTTCCCTCCTCTGCACATTGTCTGTGACATAGCGGGGAGTCTGTCCGGTGTAATTTGTGTAGGAGTGTTCGGGTGTAGTAAGTATGGTGTAGGATCTTTATTTGTATCGACTGTAGTTTCGATGTTATCGCTACTGTCCTCGGGGATGAGTGCGTCTTGCCAGTCTGTGTCATCTAGTTCTCCTATCTCTGATTCCCATTTGGATTTGAGGGGGTCCGGCCGGTTATTAATTATTTTACGATATGTTTGAGATATGGCTTTTTGTTTAGATACTCTGTGAGGAGTCTATCCTCCAGCGGTGACGCCTCTGCTAGTTGTGTGCCTGATGGTATTGCAGCCATAAGGGCGTGTCTGATCTGTAGGTATCGGTATTTTTCAGTGTTTGCTAACCCATATTCAGCCTGTAAATGAGCAAACGTGACTACTTCTTTTTCCCTCCAGAGATCCCCGACTTGCGAGATCCCGATCAAGTCCCATTGACGAAACCCCTTAGTGCTGCGTTGCATACCAAGTCGCCTCGTGTCCCACAGCGGCGTTGCCTATGTATTCTTCCCCTCCATCCTAATGCACGTCTGGCCTCAAACCAGATTTTTACCGTATGTGCCGTTGGACCCGTAAGATTATTCCTTCTAACCCTATTGTATAGTGTACCCATGAGTCCAGCAGTGGCTAGCAAATGTCTATCCATGCGATAGGCCGGGTCGTCACCGGGGATATGCAGCCACTGGTTAACTACCATGAGATGCGAGGCCCAATAGTATACCTTGATGTCGGGGAGAGCAATACCCCCATTGTACCAGCTCCGAGTTAGTTTATGGAGTGCTATCCTCGGCGCCTTCCCATCCCAGAGGAGACTGGTCACCTCTGAGTTTACCGCTGTGAGGTATGCCGATGACACCGGGAGGGGCGAGTTCTGCAATACATAGAGAAATCTGGGGAGGGCCATCATTTTAAAAAGAGCCGCCCGTCCCAGTAGCGTCAGCGGAAGGGCGAGCCAATGTTTGACGTCACTGCGGAACCGCATCGGGGGCTGTGTGATTTTCGGCAATGAATTCTGATCTATCAAGTGTTATGTAGATCCCTAGGTATTTAAATCCGTTTTCCGCTATCTGTATTATACATCCCCTCGGGAGCCGTGGTGGGGAGCCACGCAGCACATAAATGTGACTTGGCCCAGTTAATGGTATAACCAGAGAACTGTCCATATGACGTACAGATGTCTAAAAGACTACTAATTGAGCGTGCTGGAGACGCCAAGTACAGCAATATATCCGCGGAGAGGGAGATGCGATCCTCCCATCCCTCTGCCCACCTCAGACCGCGGGTTACCGGGTCTTGCCGTATCCATGCCGCCAGTGGTTCCAGAACCAGCGCGAACAGGAGTGGCGAGAGAGGGCAGCCCTGTCTTGTTCCCCTCCCCAGCGGTAAGTCGGTTGAGACATGGCCACCCGCGACAGTGGTCGCGTGTACAGTAGACGGATCCAGGCACAGATTTTGTGCCCGAATCCCAGGTGCCGTAAAACTGCAAAGAGGAAGGGCCATTCCACCACGTCAAACGCCATTCTGGCATCCAGAGACAAAATGACGGCATCCTCCCTCTATAGTGGACCGGCGTGCGACGACCCCGTGGAGTCGCCGTAGATTGAGGGCGGTGTTGCGATTCGGCATGAACCCCGACTGATCCGGGTGCACCACCGTTGCTAGGTGTATATGAAGTCTTGTTGCCAATACTTTAGCCAATATCCTGGCCTCGGCATTGATCAAGGATATCGGTCTGTAAGAGGCCCATTCATGCGGCGGTTTGTTTGGTTTGTGAATGGCCACTATAGTGGCCAGTCTCTGATCTCTGGGGTGGATACCCTTCTTTAGGCTGTCGTTGTACATTTGCAGCAAGTGAGGCACAAGCTGCGTTGCTGCGTGTGGTGTGTGTTGTTTTTTTTTTTTTTTTTTTTTTTTTGTACCATTCCACCGGGATCCCATTCGGTCCTAGTACCTTCCCGGTGTGGAGTGCGGCTATCGCATGTGCTAACTCTTCCGATTCTAGGTCTTTAGTGCTTCAGACGCGGACGGGACCAGTATGGTCATTTTTATGTCTTTAAGAAATTCCAGATTATCCTCTACTGTGGCCGAGGCCTCTGGGGTATATATCTTTCTATAATGTTCCGCAAGGGCCCCCGCAATCTGCTTGGGCTCCGCCGTAAAACTGCCATTTTCTAATTGAATTTGCGCCACCCATCTAGTAGCCCGCTCCTTCTGTTCCAACCAAGCCAGTAACCTACCCGCCTTATCGTCTAGTTCATTAATAGTATGTTGTGAGGTGCCTGTTTTTCGCCATCTCCCACATACATGATGTGAGAAGTTGGCCTGATGTATGATGTCACTAGTTCTAGTGTACACCTTGTATCAGTCCAAACAACCCTTATGGTGATTGGTTGTAAAGTCAACCTTATAGACCGCTATCCTAGTGGTAGCATGGACAAGAGCAGTCTTAGGCTAAACTCTGAATGGCATGTGAAGCCAGCTGTTATACCATATATAATCCCTTGAATACCAAATAAAAGGACACCACAACAGAGAGATATATATATAAAATAAAGTGTATTTATTCTAGTCAAACCCTCAGCACTCTTTATGAGAATTGAGGTAAGTACAACAGTCTTATTCAAGCATACATTAAGTCACACAGGTAAAAAATACAGTTAGGCCCTAGGGGCCACGCAAACCATATACTAAAGAAGTGGTATAAGGACCACTGTCATGGAAATAGGTTAGGCCTAGGGAATCGCTGGGGCTACACTATACTACCCAAGGTTAGGAAGTGGAAGGCCCACGGGATTCAGGTGCAGAGTGGAAACACTCACGCGTAATGCGTATAATTGATAGAAATAGTACAGTTCTGAAATAAGCAGTTTTAGGACACTTCTGGTATAGCTAGAAAGTCGAGACTCGGAAACTAGACCCTAGGATAGTCAATACCCTTGTGAGCACTGAAGTACCCAAGTTACCTAGCCCACGGGCTGCGGGTGCATAGGCGTGAACTTGCGTCGGGTTTCATCGTGGACTTCTATGGATGCCTGAAGGAAAGTTGCTGAAAGGCAGTCAGTGAAGAGCGTCCGGTGGATCCCAAGGCCGGGATCAAGAAGGAAGGATACCTGCAAACAGAAGGGACAGAGTCAGGGTCACTAGCCAGTGACAACGTGGAACCAGGAAGGAACCAGGCGATGTCGGGAGATTGCAGGTGAAGAGGTGAAGCTTGTCGCAGCAGCCACGGGTACCAGGAGACGTCGAGGAGGACCAGGAGGCGAGCTGTCCCACGAAGGCTTGTGCTGTCGGCGTCGTCGAAGTCGAACTAGGACTCAACAAGCCTTGGCAAGCGGAACCCACGAAGAATGGAGGACTTGCTTCTGGTGCAGACCAGGAAGGTCTGGGGTGCTTCTCTTTTACAGAGGAGCAGGAGCCAGTCTGGAGGAGCCAAACCAGCAGTGGAAGTTCAAAGGTGTCGTCGCAAAGGCCGCTAGCCAACGGGCAAGCAACCGGACAGACGCGGCAAGCAGAAAAATGCAGAAAGGCCCCACGCAGGACTCGTGGAGTGTGGGGGGGCTGATCTTCGGTGCAGATGGTGCTTGGGGTTGGGGCTTCTCAATCCCCGGTGCACAACTTTGAGGGTGCCTCAAAAGCTGCGCTGGAAGATACTCGCCACTTTTCCCAGGTAGCCGGTCCCACGTCTCTCGTCGCCTCCACGGATCTCAGCTCGGCTGTGGATGTGGATCAGGGTCGGAGAAGTCAAGGCTCTGGTCAGGCTTTGCAGTCAGTCCCTCGTAGAACTTCAGCAAAGGGTAAGTCTCTTGATGGTGCCTGTTTGCACAGGGTAGCCACTCCTTGGCCACAAGGGAGATTCTTCAGTCTTCTTCTTTCGTCGAATGTCGAAGGTCCAGAGTTTCTGTTCAAGTTGCAGGTTCAGGATAATCTAATCTCCTGGGGCCCAGCTACCACTCTTATACTAATCTGGGGGGCTGGGTTGCCTGCTAGGTCACGCCTTATGGGTGGGACCTGGGAGGGGGGTGGTTACACCCCCTTCCCTTTGTCCAGTTTCGCGCCAGGACTGGGGCTGGAGTGCCCCAGCACCGGTTTGAACTGGACTATGCATGGGACACCTTGTGTGCCCCAGGCAGTGTCTCGTTTCTTTCATCCCTCCCTGTCCCAATACACTAAGGCCTGTCTAGGGTAGTGCTCGCACCTCCCAAGGCAGGAAACCTATTGTCCAAGCCTCCCGTGCTGGGATCACTCCCAGCAGCAGGAGGTCAGACTTGTGTCGTGGCAGCAGCATCCATTTTGTGATGCTGGGGCTCTGGTTAACTTTAACCGGGTAAGTAGGTTTCAACATGTCTTCTCCCTCTAGAAGGGAGGGATAATATCCTCATCCCCAGAAATGGGATGGGGGTATTATTCCAAAGTGTTAGACACCTTACACGACATGTTTTGATAAAGCCAAACCATAGTTACCATAACCGTCTAAGATTATAAGGCACTTTAAGAGTATATGGTAGGCTATATCATAGAACAGCTATAAGGACATGGTTCCGAAAGCTGCAGACAGGCTCAGCTCATGCTAGAGCACCATCTCACATGTTACCAAGCACTCTGCCTCCAGGATTGTTAAGGCCTGCCATAGGAGTGGCTGATAGGTACACATGTGTCTATATATAAGATAGGTATGGGAATACTACACCTAAGCAAGGGGTGATTACACGACCTTGCCCCAGCTGAGGTATCAGCCAGTTGTCATAATGGAAGGCCAAGCCAGGGGTGGCATAATACATGCTGCAGCCCCTGGTAGGCCTTGGGTACACCTATGCCCTGGGTACCTAAGGTACACTGTACAGGGGCCAATAAGGTGATCCTAGCCAAATGGGTTATGCACCTAAAGTACATAGTATTAATTTAGAGAGAACAGCAGGGCTGTGGGTCTGATTAGCAGGCCCACAGCCACATCTAAGTCAAAAACCAGTAAAGCAAAAGCAAAAAGTGGGGATGAACATAGAAAGCAGACCCTACTCTCCTACACATGACTTGTATTGTTGTTGCGCCATGTGTACCCTGTGCGTCGTGTTTTCGTCTATGTGTAGCACATGTTCTGCCTCCGCCAGGGAAACCTGCTGCTCAAGACCCTCTATTTCCTTCTTCTGTGACCGTTTGTGGTCCGTCACTATCGAAATAGCTTGACCCCTAAGGACTGTGTTGATATGCCTCCCACAATGTCGTCGGGGATGACACCGAGTGTTCATTTTCGGCAAAATAGTTCTTGGTGGTCGCCAGTAGGGCTTTATAGATTTAACGGTTTCTTAAATATCCTGGGTAGAGTGGGAATAGTCTATTTTTCTTCGGCGTGAAGGCAGCGTAAGCAATCAGCACTGGAGAGTGGTCCGATATACCCCTGGGCAGGTGCGTTATATCGGTCACCCCCATAAGCCCTGATGCTGATGTAAAAATATAGTCTAGTCTGGAGAGGCTGTTGTGCGCCCCAGAGTGGAATGTATACTCCTGTAGTGTCTGGTGGAATGTTCTCCATACGTCGATTAACCCCAGTGCCTCAAAGTCGTACAGCTTAGTATCAGTAGTACTGTGTCCCCTGGTGGGTCATCTGTCTAAAGATGCATCCATCGTCGCGTTGAAGTCACCTCCCATTATTAATTTACCATGCGGAAGTGACGAGGAATTCCCCCAAGTCATGAAATGCCGTCTGATGTAATGCCTGGGGGATATATACTGATACCAGGTTGTAGGTCTTTCCCTCCCACTGGCAGGTCATTGCGGCAAATCTCCCCTGTTCGTCTTTTCGAGAGTCAGTAACTATCAGCGGGAAGCGTTTGTTAATTAGTATACCCACCCCCCGTGATCCTGACGTAAAATCGGAATGTACCACCATTCTGAAGCCCCACCTATTTAGAGCACTGCATGTAGACCCTGTCAGGTGAGAGTCCTGGAGAAGCGCCACAGCCAGCCCTTTGCGCTTTAAATATTGCAGCACCAGCCCCCGCTTAATTTAGTCTCCCAGACCGTTTACATTCCAGGACAAGACTTTGAGGGGGCAGATCAGGTGTCCGAGGAGTGACTGTTGTGAGCCCGAGGACGCCAGTGGGGACGCATACTTGTGGCTTATCCGTCATCTATGCCAGTACGGTGTTGTGCAGCATGTGTTGTGCAGCATGTGTATGTCCCATCAAAGCAATGCCATATCTGTCATTTGTCAATATTCTGAGCCTAATAAACCAACCTAAAACTAAACATCTGCTGTACTCAATGAACATTACCCCTACCCCCTCCCTGCATCGCGGACTCAAAACTACCTGCCACCCCAACTCAGAGTGCTTAATCCACTTAACTGTATACTTGCGTAAGGGGGGGGGGGAGAGAATGAGTCATTCCCTGTCCTCAGCTCTCTCCCTGAATATCCCATAGTTCAGTGCGAAAAGTCTGTAAGGAACAGTGCTGTGGCCCAGTCTTCACATTTTGTAGCTGATATGCCCGCAGTGTCCCCGATCGAAGCCCATGGCTATGTCGGGGCTCGACGTCCCTGAGTTGGGCTCTACTGTGCCTCCTCCGCCGCTTCAAGTCCGTCTTCCTCCGTCGGTGTCCGGGAGTGGGGTCCAGGCCGGATTACCTGGTGCCTTGCATCTTTTGCTGGCCACCAACCCTCCAACCAGTCCGAGGCCTCTGCCAGCGTGGTGAAGAACCACGTCTTTCCTTCCGCCTCGACTCTCAACTTTGCCGGGTATAGCATTGCGTATTTGAGGTCATGGTTGCGAAGTTCTCTTTTTACATCCATGAAGTCCCGTCTCTGTTTAGTCACTGCGGCCGTATAATTGGGGTGTAGTGCTACAGTTCCGTTGTCTACTCGAAGTGGAGGAGCCACTCTAGCCGCCCTCTCTACCGAGAAGAAGCTGCACAACCCACGCGGCTGTAGCTGGCCCGTTATCAGTGTTTCAACAAAGGGGTCCAGTGCCGGTCCCCTCACACTCTCTGGTACCCCGACCAAGCGTATATTGTTCCTCCTGGATCTCCCCTCCTGATCCTCGAGCTTGGCAATGAGCTGCTTTTGCACAACTTCAGTGTCTGTATTTTTGTTTGTAACACCACCGCATCCTTTGCGAGAGTCTCCGTGGTCGTTTCGACCTCCCTTAGCCTTGTACTCATTTTGGACAAGTCTGCACGGACCAGGGTGATGTCGGACGAGATTGTCCCAATGGACGTTTGCGTCTGGGTCAGCGCAGCCATCACCTCTTGAGTCACTTCTTTCTGTTTTTCAGGCACCGGGCCCTGGGCATCAGTGTCCGGTGGAGGCTGCAAGTCCGCCTGCCCCCTGCGGTATGCGTACTTATCCAATTTTGTGTGGGGCACTGAACGCTGGCCCTTGCCCCCCATGGTGTTCCGGGCAGGCACCTCCGTGGACAGATGAAATCAGGGGGGGGCACACCGGGAGATGGGGCCGGCAGTCGCCGCTGCCTGCCACTGGGCGACTCCCAAGTCCGGCCAGTCGGTTTTACCTGCCCCTGCGGCTAGGCCCCCCCCCCGCAGCCTGGAGTATGCTTCGTGCGCGTCTGCCCTCCTCGCCCGAGCCACAATCCACACCCAGCCGGGAGTCACTCTCCTCCCGTGTAATCTAGCCAGCCTTTAAATGAGGGTCAGCGCGTGATACTTGTGGGGCCCCGCAGGCAGCGTCCATAAGGGTGGTGTGCCCCTCTGCTGCCCCAGTGTGTTCTTCTGATCCACTATGTTTCAATCCAGCGCATGGGGCAGGTTATGGGGCTCAAGCTCTTCCGCAGGCCACCCGCTCACCTTGATCTCCGTACACCTCAGGCCGTCAAGTGTAGCGGGGTTTGTCTGTCCCCTCTCGGGCAGCGTGATAGCTCGCCTCCTCAGGGCAATCGGGCCTCTCGCGAGGCTCCTGTCCCCATAGTCCGTCTGTACCTTATGGGCCAGCGCCGGTCCCCCCGGCTCCCTCCTGCAGTGATCGGACAGGGTGCAGGCAAAGGGCATCCGAGCTCCACCCCGAGCAAGCGACGCCGAGCCCCTGCGTTGTTGCCGGCCCTCTACGCTGTATTTGGGGGCAAGCGGCAATGCGTGGGTGGGCGCCGGAGATCCCGCCACGCTTTCCTCTGCGCTGGGCGTACTCTAGGCCCCGGTCTCGTCTCACCATAGGCTGCAGACGCTCCGCACCTTCTCCTCCTCCGATCAGCGCCGCCATCGGGCCAAAATCCAAGCCGATCAGCGCCGTGGACTGCCTGGGTCGCAGCGATCGTTCGCACTGCAGCTTTGCGCAGGATACATAGCAGAATCAATGCGGGGAGAGGCTTCGGCCGCGGAGCTGTCCTAGGCTGCCGCCTTCTTCGTGGGCTGTTGGCCACGCCCCCAATTGCAACAGATTTAATGGATTCATGAGTGAGCTGGGTCTAAAGACTAATCCTGCCAAGTCACACGTCATGGTGGCAGGGAAAGTACATTATAAAAAAACACCTTTTTTTTAATAAACAATGCAAAATTATCTTGGGTCTCAAATTTCTCCTACCTAGGCATTCCTTTTGACCAAACAGGCTCATGGGCCCTACCCAGGTTCAGTAGGAAGCTTGGGTCTAAACCAGTTAAGACCCTGCTCAACAGTTATAACGCCCGGTGTTGTGCTGTGACTCAGTACGGGGCTGGGGTTTGGGGTTTCTGTAACCTATCAATGTTACAAACTATTGAAAATGACTTCCTCAGAAATTAATGTCTGCCCCCCCCCCCTCCCTCCAGCCTGGTCTCCATTATCTCTTATAAGGATTTGGGGGCAAATTCCTCTGGCAAATCGAATACAAATTACCCCAATCATGTTATGGCGCTCGATCTGGGCAAATGTAGAACCGGCCCTTAATCGAGCAATAATTCAGGCTTGCTTAAAGTGTGGCCATGTATATAAAATACTGTGGCTTGGCTATGTTAAGATCCAGTTGGCTCTCGTGGGGAGGCAGGACTGTTTTACTAAACCTCATCTTACTACCACAGTTATAAAACCCCAATTAAAGAGAATTTTTAAATATTTTAAAGGAGCGCTGAGAATACGTGCAGGCCACTAAAGTATGTAGCCTATTATTTACCTCTGGTCATCAATGAATGAATTGAGCCATATCTTTTGTACCCTTTTAGACAGTTTGAAGAAAAAAAAAATTAGACTTGGCATCACTCACTTTCTGGTATCGTATCCCAGTAAAACATATCACGATGCCCATCTGGATCACTGGCCCGTGACTGTAATTCATGTCAGAACATGCTGCATTTTCTTTATTTTGTGAGCTATATGAAAAACCACGCAGGGAATTCATTTTACCACTTGAGGAAGTTGAATATTAGAAAAGGTAGGCCGGCTCTATTCCACCTTCGGCAACTTAATACAGAATATACTTGTGAAATGATATATAGATTTATCAATGCTGAAATTCGTCTAAGGAGGCTAGTTGGGAAATGTTTGTTTTTTTCTTTTCAAAGATTTCATATCAAATTAGATTTTTTTGAGCAGTCTAAACAAATCACTAGCAATGTTGGAGAATTTTAATTATTTTCTGGCACTTTCAAAGGCACCATGCACTATAAAAATTGTCTTTCTCTAAGGCTGTATGTTGTCTGATATTCTTTTGGCGCTGGGTAAAGGCACTATGCACGTTAAAAAAAAAAAAAAAAAAAAAAAAAAAAAAATGTTTACTTTCAGGGTTCTGTGTCATGCTTGACAATTTAATAAACATTTTCATATTTAAATATAACTGAATACGCAGCGCATTATTGTGTTTGAATCATAATGAATTTTAAATGATTTGATCTGGACAGCCTTGACATGTCTTCATGAATTTTAAGCATGTTAGTTGCTTTTTTTCTGAAACAAATGTTTCAAAATTACACGTTCTATCTTGTTTTCATTTGTAACTTTTATGGTTTGCCAAAAGTTTTATTGATGATGATCGTCTTGGGGCGGACGACGGATTCTCTGGGTGACTCCGGTGAAGTATGAGGCGATCCATTTGAGGCTGTCTCCCTGGATTCCGATGTGGTGGAGTCTTTTGATCAAAATGTGATGGAAGACGGCATCTAAGGCGACTGACAGGTCAAGGATGAGGGCTGACGTTTTGCCGTGGTCCAGGATGGCCCTGATGTCATTGGTGGCTGCGATCATGTGATTTGCTTGGAATCCGGATTGAGAGGTGTCCAGGAGGTTGTTGTGTTAGAGGTGTTCGGTGAGTTACTGGTTGATTGCCTTCTCGAGAACCTTCGCTGGAAAGGGGAGCAGGGAGATGGGCCGGTAGTTCTTCGGTTCTGCTGGATTTACGGATGGTTTCTTCAGGGGGGACCCTCACTTCAGTGTGTTTCCAGTCTCCCATGAAGGAGGCAGAGGTGCTGGAGGTGTTCAGGACTTTCTTGAGCTCATTGCAAATTGTCTTGCTCCTGAGGTTGAAGATGTGGTGGGAACAGGGGTCTGTGGGTGCTCCAGAGTGCATGGAGTTCATGATGGAGATTGTGACTTGAGTTGTGAGAGGGTCCCAATGGTGAGCAGGTGTTCTGGGTTTGTGTTCGTGGGTGTGAGCAGGCTCATATGAGCAGTGGGAGGGGTCTGGGTTTGACGTTTTCGTAGATGACTGAGATCTGGGCGTGGAAGAGGTCCACCGGGGTGTCACACAGTTCTTGGGAGTGGGTGATGATGTTCTCAGCGGCTGCCAGGTTGGAGAACTCTTGGCGGATGGCAAAGAGCTACTTGCTGTGGTTTGTGCTGGCTTCTAAGTGGTCTGCTAGGGCGTTATTCATTGTTTCTATCAGGAAGCAGTGGTACTAGTTGAGTGCTGACTTAAAGTGGTATGGTCGTCTGTCTCTTTGCTGGTGCACCACTTCCTTTCTAGTTGCTAGCAGTTGCATTTGGCAGGTTTCAGCTCTGCGGTGACCCAGCTGGCTCTCCTGGCAGGTCCTTTGGATTTGGCTGGCTCGGCGGGGGCAAATGTGTCAGCCCATTCTGTGATCCACTGGGAGACGTTCTTCTCAGCCTGTTCTGGGTTGGATATTGTGTCTGGGAGGTGGGAGTTGAGAGCTTTGTTATACTGGTCTTCTGATATCTTTTTCCAGTTTCTATGTGTGGAGCTGGGTGGTATGGTTCCAGTGATGGTAGGCCATGAGATGGTGAAGTGGATGCTGTAGTGGGTGGTCCAGGTGAGATGCGAGACATGGTTGCACTTCACTCTGTTGCTGGACGTCAAAATAGGGTTCAGCGTGTGTCCTAGGATGTGGGTAGGGTTGGTGATAGGTTGCTTAAGGCCCATGTTTCTCATGCTTTCTAGGAGGTCGGTTGTGTTGTTGTCACTGGGGTCGTCCGGGGAAGTTGAGATGCCCCTAGGAAGATGTTTTGTTCAGGAGACAATGGTGATCCAGTCCGGGACGGGGTGTGGTCCTGGTGGTCTATAGGTGACGATGCCTCTAAAGATGTTTCTTCCTTTTTTGTGGAGTAAAAAGTTGAGATTAACAATGGGCCAGTCGTCTTAGGTCATGCAGCAGATGGTGTCCTTGTAGTTGATGGCAATTTCACCTCCGTGTTTTTTGGTTCGGTCCTGGAATGTTAACATGTAGACTTTGATAGGTGCGATGGCGATGTCCAGAGTGGCGGCAGGGGTTCAGCGAGGTCTGTGTGAGGAAGATTACACCGAGATGAGGGATAAGATTGTGTCCCAGATCTCCATGGGATGTTTGCAGAGTGATCTTGCGTGGAGTACAATGCCCTGGATTTGTGCAGTGGCAGTCTCGATTGGTGTGGTGGACGCAGGCGTGTTTGCGGTGTCTCCGGGGTTGTTGATTGCTTCAGTATTGCAGGTGAAGTCCGTCTTGGCTGGAGAAAGATCCTCTGGTGGTGTGTGGAGATGTGTGGCAGCAGTTGTTATTGATGTACCTGGGATCCAGGGTTCGGAGGTCTGTGGTGGTATAGCTGTGCAGGGTAGGAGAACCAGGGTTCCCTGACGAGGGGCACGGTCCAGGCGCAGATGGACTTTCCTTTGTTGTGCCGACGGCCGTGCTGTGGCCTCCATTAAGTAGGTCCTGGGGGAGGGAGCGGTGCTGGATGACTGGAGGGTGGGGCGGAAGCAAGCAGCGAGGCCGGCCGGCTTGTTGAGAGCAAAAATATAAACACACATGCAAAATGTAGCCGTAATGAAATGGGGCTGAAAAAAAATTGCACAGGAGATATCAACAATAAGAAATGGGCACAACGGCTAGGACTTCACGTCTGAGGAAAGGGTAATCATGATATAGTAGCAGTACAGCACAAAGAACACAGTTAACTCAGATGAGCTATCACAAAGTGGAGTGATATAGTAGCCCTACAGTGGAGAGCAATACAGTTAAACAGCTGGCTGCAGGTAGGGAAACAGAGGAGCGAGCACCAGCGTCATGGAGACCTGCTGGGTAGCGAGAGAGGAGATGGCACAAGGACCTGCAGGAGTTTAGCGCCACATTTCCTAGAGAAATGTGCAGCCTTAAAACTACCAAACAATAAAAAAGCTACAATCACTATTGGGCATTTTAAATTTTGGTAGACCATACATACCAGATTACGCACAATGGGTAAAATCTTTTTAAGAATTAATTTGTCCAAACTTTCCAAGCACACATTGGACACCAGAACATACACAGATCTTGCGTTCAGTACAAGCTGACATGCTAGCTACAAAACGCTTACACACACTTGTGACCACCAAAAACCTGATGAGCCTCGTAATCGCAAAGACCACAGGCTACACATTTCACATTCAACAAGGGTGACACAGTACCTATTGCATATAAATCGCATTTCTATTCCAATACAGAAATGCGTTTTGCAACGACAGAAAAATTACTGACATCAGTACAGATCACTGTAGTGAACGAAAGATCATTGGCTCAGGGGTAACGCATAATTATGACTCCCATTCCAGCCATAGAGGCTGTCACAAAGGCCAGCATCCCGAACGGGAAAGCCTTACATCCCAGATGGATACAGTGGGCCAATTCATTAACCGCAACAGACTTTACATCACAAACGCATGTATAATTACATTATGACCAAGAATACTCTGTGCCCACTGAAATAATGCCTCTAGATCAGTATGACTTCATAGTTTACTCTGATGGTTCTGCCCAGCCTGCAGCTGAAAGGAAACATCAATACTCCGCTGCTTGCACAGTGGTATGGGGTAAAATGAGGGACGGAGTATTCCAACCTCTGAAAACATTTTTGCAGTCACTAGGTGATTGCTCTGCACAGCTGGTGGAACTGAAATCTATAATTCTGTCACTTGAGAATACAGATCCAGAGTTTCCCACACTTATAGTGTATGATTCATATTATTGTGTCGAGTCTTACAATGAGTATTTACACTATAAGAACCAGAATGGATTCAGAGACTCAAAGGGTATACTGTCAAGCACAAGTTGCGTTGGGGAAAGGTGGCTAATCTTAAAGCAAATTTGCCATGGGCTCATGTTATCCGCACACTGAGCCATCGAGTGCATGTTGCAGAGAATTCATTGGCTAATGAAGCGGCAAAGGCAGCAGTGCAAACTGCTGTTGTAGCTGCAGTGTCTTGTTCCAGTACAAGGATAGATGGATACATTATGATGGCTGTCACAGGTTTGCGCTGTGGCACCCCCTTACCAAAATGTTTTCCAGCAAAGTACTCCTACCAGCTAAGTGCGCAAAACATTGTTCGCTCATCTTACTGGAGTGTGGGATAGAGTAATACCAAATTTAGACCGCAAGCCAGAATTAATCATGGCAGCACCTGAGGGTCTAGCATCTGCTCACAGAGGTGGTGGCTACAGTTTCACTAATACAGCAAAGCTATTGGTGGCGAGGTCTATATAAACAGACTAAAGTCTATGTCCTTAAATGTGACATTTGTCGACAAATGCTCAGTCCGACCTTCTTGGCACCCACATAGCCAACAAAGAGCTGATCATCCACTAGGAATTGTTTTGTGCGATCCAGATAAAATGATAGCGCATGTTTTGGATCCAGGAGGTGGAGCCTCACCTCCTCTTTAGAAGGATGCAAGGGGCGGGAAGAAGGTGGGCAAAGTGATGGTCTGTCCTATGTGGAAAGAGGTAACCACTTTGGGAAGAAAAGAAGGTCTAGTACGAAGGACAACCTTGTCAGGATGAACAGAAAGGAAGTTTAGTAGAAAGAGCCTGGAGCTCACTCATCTTGCGAGCAGAGGTGATGATAACCAAAAAAGCAGTCTTTAAGGTCCAGATTCTGAGAGGACAATTATGTAGTGGCTCGAAAGGAGCACACATAAGTCAAGACCAGATTCAAGTCCCACTAGTGCATTGCAAAAGGAATAGGAGGCAAGAGGTACCTTAAGAAATCTATTTACAATAGGAGACTTGAAAAGAGAAGGCTGGTCAGGAAGGTGAAGAAAGGCTGAAATGGCCGAAGAATAGCCTTCAAGGGTGCCCAGAGCATAGCCCTGCAGGGTCAAAGAAAGAATGATGAGGGGAATCTCCGAAAGAGGGGCAGAAAGGTGGATCCACAGCCTTTGCTGTGCACCATACCACAAATTTGTTCCATCTACAGGCGGATACCATTTTAGTGGAGGGACGCCTGGCTGCCAAGATGACATTACAGACTTCGAGAGGAATGTCAAAAGATGTCAACTGTTACAGCTCAATCTCCACGCAAGGAGGTGGAGGCTGGACAGGTTCGGGTGGAGGACCACCCCCTGCTGCTTTGACAGAAGATCCTCCCTAAGAGGCAGTCTGATCAGAGGATCAACAGCCATGTTCAAGAGCTCGGGATACCAGACTCTCCGTGTCCATTCCGGAGCCACAATAATGACTTTGGCTCAGTCGCGCTTGATCTTCTTCAGCACCCTGGGCATAAATGGTATAGGCTGAAAGGCCTATAGAAGACCACAATCCCACTCACAATGAAAAGCGTCGCAGAGAGAGTGCCGCCTTGGAAATTCCAACTCCAGAGGCAGAGAGCCTCTTGACATAAGGTCCACGACCCTACCCCGTCCTGTTTGTTGCAGTACCACCTGGCGGTGGTGTTGTCCGTGAACACCTGCACTAGTCTTCCTTTGACAGAAGGAAAGTATACTTTCAGTGCGAGACGGATTGCCCAGAGCTCCAGCAGGTTGATGTGGAGGCCGGACTCCGCCGGAGACCAGAGGCAGCAGATCTCCGCTTTTCCCATGTGGCCGGCCCTTCCCAGAAGTGACACATCTGTCGCCACTGTGAGGTCTGGTTGGGGAAGGGAGCGGGATCTGCCGTTGACCCAATCCTGGTTCATTAGCCACCACTGCAATTGGTGTGCAGTGCCATCCAAGATCTGGATGACATCGGAAAGATTCCCCTAATGCTGTGCCTACTGGAACTTCAGGACCTACTGCAGAGCCCGCATATACCTGGCATGGTCCATCAGCCGGATGCAGACGGGCCATGAGGCCCAGCAGCCTCAGGGTCATTCTCACTGAAATCCGGGATAGAGGCTGAAAACATCTGCATCCTAGCCCAAATATCCCAGACTTGCTTCTTGGGAGGACCGGCCCGAAACTGAACTGCATCCAGAACTGCTCCAATAAAAAGGAGCTTATGAGAGGGAATCGGGTGTGACTTCGGCACGTTGATAGTGAACCCCAGCGAGTGCAGGAGATCCACCGCAGTCTGGAGATGGGAGACGACAACCTGGTGCGAGCTCTCCTTCGACAACCAGTCGCGAGATAGGGGAAGACTGGAACCCCTGATCTGCCTGCGCAGATGAGCTGTGACCACGGCCATCTTTCGTGAACACCCGAGGGGTGCTGGTAAGGCCAAAGAGGAGCATGGTAAACTGAAAATGCTCGGGGCCTAACGTGAACCGTAGGTAACGCCTGTGGGCTGGCAGGACGGGGATGTGTAAGTAAGCATCCTGCAAGTCCAATGCTACCATCCAGTCTCCAGGATCAAGGTCAGACAGGACCTGAGCTAATGTCAACATTCTGAACTTCTCCTTCCGGAGAAAGTGGTTGATTTCTCCGAGATCCAAGATCGGACGCAGGCCTTTGTCCTTCTTGGGCACCAGGAAGTAGTGGGAGTAACAACCAAGACTTACTTCTGAGACAGGGACTCGTTCGATAGCTCCCTTGAACAAGAGAGCCATAACTTCCTGACGGAGAAGGGCCAAGTGATCCTCCGTAATGCGATAGAATTGAGGTGGCATGGAGGCAGGGGTAGTCTCGAAGGGGAGGGAGTAGCCCCTACGGACTATCTGCAAAACCCACCTGTCTGATGTGATGTTGTTGATGCAAGTGTCAACATTCACTAGCCCCTACTTGCACTGCTGGGGGTGCAAAGAACTATTTGCTGAAACTTCACAATATTTCACTATCCACAATACATGAATTTTCAAATATAGTAAACACACATTGTTTCAAAACACTACTCTTTTTATTACGGATCACTCTCCGTAATCATATCATCACTGACATATACACAACATAACACATGGTCTCTGAAGACCCCGTATACACAATGTTAACAAAAAACAGTAATTTCTGTAGTCGTTTCTCAATGCATTTCAGGATAAGCTTATCCCTTCGTCAGGGGAACTAAAATGAAACCTAAATACCTGTGTTAGACATACAAGGAGGAAATATAACTTGTTTGATTGCCACACAGTAACTCTAATAGTGTGACAGAACTGCCACCAGCGTAAACTTATATCAACATGATCTTGCGGTGAAATGTTAAATATGGTGTCCTCTAATGTGAAATAATAATGATCAACAAGCCTTCACCAAAGTGTGTGTTTTGAACTGCATGCTGCCATTTGCCTTCACAAACTCCATGCTGAACTGAATGAGAAACTTGCATCCACAGTGAATCGCACTGCGACTGATGCCCAAAGCTCGCCTGAATCCGGTCTGTAGAACAATAACAAACGAAATAAGTGCTAACCAGCACACTGAACAACACACAGTCTAAACACGCGCGGCTGCGATTCTGAAATCCAACAATTACTTTGAACTTTGAAAGTTCAACAAGTACTCAATGCTGAAATGCCCGCATGTCCTCCATTCTGACTTCGGGAAACTGTGAAGGAAAATGTAACCGTGAGTAGCCGACCACGTTGCGACCATGCAAATCCCATAACGAAAAAACGCTAGCGTCTTACCATGAAATTAAAGTAGTAGTAACTGCGTACTCAACATCTGCCACAACGAGGAAGTGAAGCTTCCTAGGGGCTCAATGTCAGTTAAATCCATGCTCAGTGTCTGTTAAATCCTTGCTACCCAAAGTTCATAAAAATGTGACAAATCCACCATTTAGACCTATAGTCAGTGGTGGTGCGTCAATATTTGAACCACCCGGGAAAGTACTTTTTTGGGGGGGGGGGGGTAGTTTTATATAGCGTGAACTAGACCTTATAAATTGGGTATCGGAGCGCTTTACAAAGCACCAGTTTTGTTACACAAGGACACATTTATTTTTTCTTAGGCACGGGGAGATGAAGTGATTTGGCCAGAATTGCAGGATGTTGAGCGTTGTAGCCGCGACTCGATCCCGGTTCCCCATCTTCGACGTCGACCGCTCTAGCTGCAAGGCTACATCCTCTACCCATTGATAGTTTCTTGCAACCCTTAGTTCAAGAATGGTAATCGAATATTAGGGATACTACACATTCTGCAACTGTTAAAACAAATCAAAGATTTAGATACTTCCAATGTGATTCTGTGTACGATCGATGTGACAGCGCTTTATACATCTATACCGTTGGCTGAAGGTATGGAGGCCTATGAATGGGCCCTTCTACAACAAACTAATGTAGCAGCTAACAAAGTGTTTATCCTGAAGTTACTGCAATTCTGTCTACAGCACACGTACTTCAAATGGAATGGTGAATTCTAGTTACAAATTAGCAGAACATCCATGGATTAATCTGGAGCTCCAGTGTACGGCAATACATACATAGCCAAATTTGAGAATAATCACTTTCTCCCTGATCCAAGTTGGCTATAAGAATTTACTATTCTATAGATATTTCATTGATGATATTTTTCTAATATTTGGGTTAACAGTGGAGAAGAATTAATCAACAAAATATCTGAGTTGAATAAAAAAAAAAATCCACATTCAGTTTACCCATCAGATAAACAGATCACATTTCATTTTTGGACGTACTGATTACGAACACAAAAGGTAGATTAAACACATCTGTTTATCACAAGCCCACCGATCGCAACAATTCCTTGTTGTATACAAGCATTCACCCACCGGCCCTTTTACAAAATTTGCCTTACTCACAAATGTTGAGATCCAAGCATATATCCTCATCACCACAAGCACTCGCTAGTGAAATGGCTCAGCAAAACAAAAAAGTTTTGGCACATGGATATCCTCTGCAAGTAATTGCTGCAGCTGAGATGACAGCAAATAATATAACCAGAAGTGAATTGTTACAAACCAAACAAGATCAGGAAAGGATGGTCTTCGTGTCTAAACTCTCTACAAAATCTGATCAGATACAAAGGATTTTGAACCATCGATGGGAATTGCTTCAATGTGAGACCTGATTTTCAAGGCTTGTTTAACACAAACTGTATTTGCATACACCAGGAGCTGAAACTTAAAGGAATTATTAACTAGGAGAGTATCCCAGAGTAGTTCTGCAGCAATCGGTATGAGAAAATGCTACAGTCGTGTGCATTGCAATAACCTTATTCTGAGTACTACTATTGCACATACTCAAATTGGAAAGAATATAAAATTGCGAGATTTGGCTGAATGTAACTCCATGTTCGTAATCTACTGCCTTAAATGTCCCTGCGGTAAAATGTACGTGGGCAAAACAGTAAGAAAAATTTAAATTCGAACTACCCAGCACAAGAGCCTCATTCGCAACAAGAATCCGAATTCCAGTTTGGCATCCCGTTGGTCAGAATTCAATCACACCAGATTTATGGTGGCATCGATTCCATCCTCTGATTGTTTTTCGCCATGATGGGAAATGATGGAGTTTGTAAAACAGAAAAGATGTCCATGTGAATGTATCTAGGTAAGATGACACTCGAACAGATACAGGTTCTGGGGAGGTGGGTGGGCGTATGAATGTCTGCATCTCTACATGCCAAGAACAGATGCATACTGGTAAGTAGCATTTTCCGTTCGAGACATATGAGCTGCAGAATTCATACTTGTGCATAGACTGTACAGCAGTGTGTCCCTAGCGGGAGTCACCAGTATCTGTTGCAGTGGTTTGAAAAAGTGTCTTAAGAACAGCCTGGCCTACAGAAGCTTGCTGCTTCGCCTGCACATCTACACAATAGTGGTTGGTGAAGGTGTGTGTAGTAGACCATGTCGCTGCCTTACAAATGTCTTCTGGGGGAATGTTCCCTAAGAATACCATGGAAGCCCCTAGTTTACGTGTTGAATGCGCTCTAGGGGGAATTGTTAATGTACGTTTTGCTTTGTGGTAGCATATTTTTAATGCTTTTGACTATCCACCTGGCAATCTCCGCTTTGGAGATGGGTTGCCTTTATGAAGTGGAGAGAAAGCTACAAACAGTTGTTTTGTCTTTCTAAAGGCTTTAGTCCTGTCGATGTAATAAAGTAAAGCTCTTTTGACGTCAAGCATGTGAAGAGCTCTTTCTGCTACAGAATCGGGGTTTTGGAAAAACACTGGTAACTCTACTGATTGATTAAGATGGAAAGCAGAGATTACTTTTGGAAGGAATTTTGGATTTGTTTTAAGAACCATTTTATTACGATGTATTTGTAAGAATGGTTCTTGTATGGTTAAAGCCTGGATCTCACTTACTCTCCTGAGAGGTGATTGAAACAAGGAAAGCTACTTTCCATGTAAGGAACTGTAATTCACATGTGTATAAAGGCTCAATTGGGGGACACATGAGTCTAGTAAGAACGTTTAGGTTCCACACCGGAGAGGGTGGCAGTCTGGGTGGAATTATCCTTTTAAGGCCTTCCATAAAGGCTTTGATAGCTGGTACTCTGAACAATGACAAATATTGTCTGTTTTGTAGGTAAGCGGCAAGGGCAGCCAGATGTAATCTTATGGCGGAGTATGCGAGATTACATTTTTAGGTCTCGGCTAGCGAAGGCTGCGCTTGCGCAGTCTCGTTCGCGAGATGTAATTACTTGGAAGAAGAGGGGCTTGAACCCGCCCCTCTTCTCACCTCTTCTCCATTTGCTGGCCTCTTAAATGCTGGCCAGCCATTGGAGAAGAGGCTCGTCTCGCAAAACAAGCCCCGTCCTTTTCGGATTCGGGGGCGTGTTTTTTCGTTACTTTTCGCTGGGTGTGTTTTTCTCTTCTCCAGCCAATGGCAAGAGGAGAGAAAAAGAAAAACACGCCCCCGAATCCGAAACCGCCGCTGCGTTTCTCCGAGGCATTTCTGCTTCACCTCGGAGAAAGGCGGCGGTGTTAATGGCGTCCTCTCCCCCTGCTGTCGGCTCCCGTGTTCGGCTGCTGATATACTTGTATACTGACATGAATGTGAACTTTTGCTGCATCAGCGTGCACTGGCATGCATTAGAAATACTGATCCGAATAAATGCCTGGCATTGCTAGCCCCATCCCCGATCTCACCCCCAGTCCACTGCGTAATTTGGTGCTGCAGCTGCACTTATTTTTCCGATTTAAATCACTAAGCAAGCTCTATAAATTCAATCACAATACAATACATACATAATACAAATAATGCATTATACAAAGACTGGTATATATTTTAGAATAATATAATCTCTTATCCAGAAATGATGATGCAAGTAATGTTTCTATAGCAAATACCCCATCCATGAAAAATAAGTGTACTTTTGAAGGTTTTGTATTCAAATTGATAAAGCTTTGTTTTTATTACACAGGCTCGATTTTCACATCAATAACTTTAAATACCCTTACAAATCTTAATTTTACAGTAAGGTTTCTTTCGGAGTTATGAAAAAGTTGTAGTTTCAAGATGGCAGCCATATCAGTTCGCAACCTAGCGAACTACAGATTAGTGAGCGATCCACCAGTCTTCTTTCTATTGTTTCCGTGGGCGGGACTTCCTCCAGGCAGGGCTATTCACTCACGCGCACTCGTCCTTTCCTCCTGTTCATGTTGTGGACAGTGCCAGACGTCGTTAAGGTGAGACACCGTAGTATTGAAGCAGTAAGTGCCTTGTCTGATTTCAGAGCACCGTGCTTAAGAGTGTAGGAGCACATCACTCTTGTCATGGACAGAGTAAGCAAAGGAGTTAGGAGCGACGCTAGCATGGCTTAAAACGACACGTCAGCAAACAGTGGTCTGGAGCAAGGGGGGGGGGGCTTGTTTTGATGTTACAAAGGGACTTAGTGGCCGTGAGACAGTTTCCCGGGATACTTGGTGACTCTGGTAGAGCACACAGACAGATGAATGGGAGAGGAAGTATGTTTGTCTAGGTAATGCATGGGTGGAGGGTTTAGGATGCAGTGACTGTTGAGGCTTCACACTCTTGAGGCTTGTGGTGATCAGAAACTAGGTGGCTGATGTGCACGTAATTTTATGTGTGGAGTCCTTACACAGTGCGCTCACCGATGGGGTTGTGTTAAGCGCTAGGTACATGTCATCAAGGGCTTTGGGGCTGATCAGGCTATCACCAACTACGGACATATTACATCTCTTTATGTTCATTCTTTTCGTGAGAAACCGTGTGGTACAAAACTAATGTAGGTGCACATGGAAGAAGACTGAGTAGTAAACCCAACATCTCTTTACATTTGTTTTGGCTGTGCATTTCGACGACCCTCAATAGCTCTCCAAAGTGATGCATTTTACATCCACAAAATGCTAAATCATTTCCCATTTGGCTGGCATTGGGTGACAGTCTGATCGGCGCCACTTGCACTGGTATCCTTCGGCCCTTCCCGCCTCCTCCATTACCATACACTCCTTGGCCCCTCCCGGCCACCACCTACCCCCCTGCCCAATGGCTCCCGGGCGCCCCGCTGAAACTGTGACCCACCCAACCGGACTCTGAAGGACGAAAGGCTTCGGGATAAATACCACGCAACTCCTGCCTACCCCAGGTCTTTCCCCCTGTTGCTCCTGAGCACCACCGCGACCGACCCTCCGCTAAAGGCCCCATGGGTCCCCTATGCAACGGGCGAAGCCGGGGTGCAGCAGTAATCTGCAGCTCAGCTATCACCAAGTGCAACCACCCCCCGCCCTCTCCAGCATTGCTCCCTGTACAGCGACCCTCATCCCTCCCCAGAGCGCTTCACCCTCGCCCTCCCGGCTCTTATGCACCACCGTGGCCCTGCAGCTGTCCGCACCTTTATGCCACCCTGCTAAACGGCCCCCCTCCCCCGATCCCCACTCCCACCCTCACCTCACACCATGTGGCTGTGTGTGTGGGGGTGGCTGTGTGTGTGTGGGGGTGGCTGTGTGTGTGTGTGGGGGTGGCTGTGTGTGTGTGGGGGTGGCTGTGTGTGTGTGGGGGTGGCTGTGTGTGTGTGGGGGTGGCTGTGTGTGTGTGGGGGTGGCTGTGTGTGTGTGGGGGTGGCTGTGTGGGGGTGGGGGTGGCTGTGTGTGTGTGGGGGTGGCTGTGTGTGTGTGGGGGTGGCTGTGTGTGTGTGGGGGTGGCTGTGTGTGTGTGGGGGTGGCTGTGTGGGGGTGGCTGTGTGTGTGTGGGGGTGGCTGTGTGTGTGTGGGGGTGGCTGTGTGTGTGTGGGGGTGGCTGTGTGTGTGTGTGGGGGTGGCTGTGTGTGTGTGTGGGGGTGGCTGTGTGTGTGTGTGGGGGTGGCTGTGTGTGTGTGTGTGGGGGTGGCTGTGTGTGTGTGTGGGGGTGGCTGTGTGTGTGGGGGTGGCTGTGTGTGTGGGGGTGGCTGTGTGTGTGGGGGTGGCTGTGTGTGTGTGTGTGGGGGTGGCTGTGTGTGTGTGTGGGGGTGGCTGTGTGTGTGTGGGGGGGTGGCTGTGTGTGTGTGGGGGTGGCTGTGTGTGTGTGGGGGTGGCTGTGTGTGTGTGGGGGTGGCTGTGTGTGTGTGGGGGTGGCTGTGTGTGTGTGGGGGTGGCTGTGTGTGTGTGGGGGTGGCTGTGTGTGTGTGGGGGTGGCTGTGTGTGTGTGGGGGTGGCTGTGTGTGTGTGTGTGGGGGTGGCTGTGTGTGTGTGTGTGGGGGTGGCTGTGTGTGTGTGTGGGGGTGGCTGTGTGTGTGTGTGGGGGTGGCTGTGTGTGTGTGTGGGGGTGGCTGTGTGTGTGTGTGGGGGTGGCTGTGTGTGTGTGTGGGGGTGGCTGTGTGTGTGTGTGGGGGGGGTGTGTGTGTGTGTGGGGGGGGTGGCTGTGTGTGTGTGGGGGGGGTGGCTGTGTGTGTGTGGGGGTGGCGCTGTGTGTGGGTGGGGGTGGCGCTGTGTGTGGGTGGGGGTGGCGCTGTGTGTGGGTGGGGGTGGCGCTGTGTGTGGGTGGCGCTGTGTGTGGGGGGGGGTGACAGTGTGGCTCTGTGTGTGGGGGTGGCAGTGTGGCTCTGTGTGTGGGTGCAAATGCAATAGGTCTCGCATTTGAGAGTGATTAAGCTATTGACATTGTAAAAAACCATGCCGTTTCTTTAACCCCTTCAGCGCGGCGCGGATTCCCGCGCTGTGCTGAAGGGTTCGAGCGCGGGCGGGGCCATGACGGAACGTTTCCGTCATCCGCACAGCGCAACCGATGCTCATGACGGAACCGTTCCGTCATGAGCATCGAAGGGGTTAAATGTTTTAAAAACAAAAACCAACAAAAATAATGTCATGAGCAATGCCAATAGCTTTAACTTTAACAATGCCGAGACCATTGCATTGTAAATGCTTGTTGTAAATGTAGTAAATAGCAGATGATGTTTTGAATGGAAGCATCTAGCGTGTCAATTTTGTTATTGCAGTAAATAACGAATCGCTTCCATTTGGCTGCATAGCAAGCTCTATCAAAGAGGCCAGACGCCCTACTACTAATGTTCATACAGTCGGGTGGAAGGTTAAGGTAACCGAGCTCTAGGACTTCAGGAGCCAGATTGCTGGATTCAGCTGTGCTAGATCTGGGAGCCTTATCTCTCCATGGTTCTGCGTCAGTAGATTTGGGGAGAGACATAGTGTCTGGTGTGGAATTACTGAGAGTTTGTAGAGTGTTGTGAACCATGGTTGCCATGCCCATGTGGTGGCAACTAGGATCATCTTGAGAGACTGTTTGAGCTTGCGTACTACTAGCGGAAGGAGCGGGAGTGGTGGAAAAGCGTACACAAATTTGCCTGACCAGTTCATCCATATCGCATTGCCCTTGGATAACGGGTGTGGGAACCTGGCGGCGAAGGTTGGGCATTTTGCGTTAGTGTGTGTGGCAAACAGATCTATGTCTGGGTGGCCCCACATTTGGATAAAGGGCTGAAGAACTTGCGGATGGAGTTCCCATTCGTGTATCTGCTGAGTCTGATGACTTAACAGATCCGCAATCTGATTGTTCACTCCTGGAAGATGTTCTGCCAGAAGATATGTTCTGTAGAATGGCCCCTCTCCATATGCTTTGCGCTAGATGAGACCGCTGCAAAGAATGTGTTCCTCCTTGTTTCTGTATGTAATACATGGCTGTCATATTGTCCGTTCGGACTAGGAACGTTTTGTTGAGAAGATGTGCTTGGAATGACGTTAACGCTAGAAATATTGCCAGTGATTCTAGGTGATTGATGTGGAGCACTTTTTGTTGAGCGGTCTACTTGCCGTGAATTGTGTGGTTTAGGAGATGGGCTCCCCAGCCGGTGAGTGATGCGTCCGCTGTTGGTACTATCTGTGGAACTGGCTCTGGGAACGGCCGCCCTTTGGAAAGGTTTTGTGTGTCCACCACTGCAGAAAGCGATGTGTGCGGCTGTCCACCAACACCAGAGCTGTAAGTTGACCTAGAGCCTGCTTCCACTGCCGTGCTAAGTATTCCTGTAAAGGGCGCATCTGAAGTCTTGCGTGAGGCACTATGAAAATGCAAGATGCCATCATGCCTATGAGCTGCATAAACACTCGAGCTGGGAGAGCGTGTTGGGGTTGAAATTTTGTGATGAGGGTTTGCATATTGGCTATCCTGGCTGGACTGAGGTATGCTTGAGCTTTGGATGTGTCTATTGTGGCTCCTAGATACTGATGAAGGTAGGAGGGCTGAAGGTGCGACTTAGTATAGTTTACTGTGAACGCCAAGTCGTGGAGTAGCTGAATTGTTTGGCAAGTGTGGTGAACACACTGGTTGTATGATTTGGCTTTTATGAGCCAGTCGTCCAGGTATGGAAACACATGGATCTGTTGTCTTTGGAGGTGTGCTGCTACTACGCAAGACACTTCGTGATTACCCTGGGTGCTGTGGTGAATCCGAATGGGAGAACCTTGAACTGATAGTGTTGGCCATCCACTGTAAACCTTAGAAATTTCCTGTGAGTAGGGTGTATGGAAATATGGAAGTAGGCATCCTTGAGGTCTAATGCGGCAAGGAAGTCATCTTGTTGAAGCAGTGGAAGGACTTGTTGAAGAGTGATCATGTGAAAATGATTTGAATGTATGTAGAGATTGAGAGGTCTCGGGTCCAGTATGGGTCTGAGAGTCCCATCCTTTTTGGGGATTAGGAAATACGGGGAGTAGACCCTGTTCCTTGATGCTCTATGGGGACTGGCTCTGTTGCATGCTTTTGAAGCAGTGAGAGAATCTCTTGTTTGAGGAGTGTCAGATGTTCTGCGGACATTGGACGCTGTTCGGGTGGTATATTGTGGGGAGTTGCAGTAAGTTCCAGGCAGTAACCATACTGGATAATTTGTCTTAACCACCTGTCTGTAGTGATGAAATTCCAGACCGGTAGGAACTGAGTCTCCCTCCGACCGGAGTGCAATGGTCTGGAGGGAAGTCACTGATAGTGGGAGAGGCACAAGTGTTGTTACCTCAGCCTCTTCCCTTGTTGTTTCCCCTGTATCCACTTCTAAAAGATCCCCTGTTGGGGGATGTTTGTGTGGGGTTTTGATAGGAGGAAGAAGCAGTGTATGTACTGATGGTTTTGGATGTGCCTTTATAAAAGGAGCGGCGAAAGGAGCCTCGTGTAGATGGGGACTGTAATACTCCCATGGATATTGTGTCTCAGTGTCTTTCTTTTCATTTTTTCTAAAGCTGTGTCCACAGCCGGGCCAAAAATTTGTTCCTGATTGAACGGCTGATTCAGGATAGTAGTTTGCACTTCCTGTTTAAACCCAGAAGTGCGCAACCAGGCATGCCTTCGTAGTAACACACTAGTGTTGATTGATCTAGATGCAGTATCTGCTTCATCGAGGGCACATTTAATGAATGCGTTGATCAACTTGCCTTCCTGAATGAGATCAGTGACTTTGGCCTTGTATTGGTCAGGCAAGTGCTGCATGAGGGTCTCTACTTTGTCATAGTGAACCCTATTGTATCTGGCAAGTAATGCTTGTGCATTAGTAATCCTCCAGTGATTAGCTGCCTGGGAGGCCACTCGTTTGCCTGAAGCATCTAGTAATTTAGACTTTGTCTGGAGGTGGAGCTTCACCGGAGGTTTGAGAGTTAGCGTGCTTTCTGGCATTGGACACTAGCAGGGAATCTAAGGGGAGTTGTCCTTTTAATGTAGGTGGGATCATTAGGGGAGGGTTTGTTTTTTATCAATCCAAGGATTGATAATTCTGGTTCTGACTGGGTCTTTGAATACGTCTGGAGCATGTTTCATGAAACCTTTGAGCATGGGCAGTGTTTGTACTGGCTTTTGTTTTCTATGCAAAAGTGTCCATTAGGAAGTCTTCCTCTGTGGGGTCGGAATGCATTTGGACGCCATGATATTGGGCAGCCCTATCAATAAGCTGACTAAACCCAATGTTGTCATCTGGGGAAGACGGTTTAGTGTGGTATGCATCTGGATCTGGAGGATCTACAGGGACATTGTAGTCGTCCCATGGGTCTGGTGGTATGTTAGTGTCATCAGAATCAGTGAAAGGGTCATTATGTCATCCCTCACCCCCTAGGTGGTCATCATCCTGTGGTGGTGAATATGGGGCAAGTATGGGAGACTTTGGAGGAGAGATGGGCTTAGGAGGAAGAATAGGAGAAGTGTCTTAAAGGTGAAGTTGCACCGTCTTTTCTTCACAGGCACCTCAGGGATGTGTGGGGTGTCCAATTTCCTCTTGTGTGGAACACTGACAATATGGCTTGTTTTAGGGTCCACATGGAGTTTTTGCTTCGGTTTGATGGGATACGGCAGAAATAGTTCTTCCTCTTCGATGGTAGCCTTCGGTGCCGTTTTTTTTTTGTATTTTTTTTGTATTTTTTTTTTTGTTTGTTTTTTTAGGCTCCGAATGTGGTTTGGATTTTGGATCTGGAGCCTTAGAAGGGGTTTTTGGTCCTTCGGCTTCTGTGTCGTGTCCGAAATCTTTTTCGGATCCAAAGGTTTTCGAGGTGTCTTTGGTTCCGAGGCCTTGTGTTCTTTGGGTGCCGAGGTGCTCGGTGCAGAGGCCTTTTTGAAGCCCGTGGGAGTAGGGTGTGTTCCCGATTTTGGTGCCGACAATGTTTTTGTGGCACTGGCGTGCGGCTTGCTCGGTCCCCAGCTGCCGGAAGGCTTCTCCTTTTGTCTTCGGAGCCGGGCCCGGGCTTATGAAGTTTTCTTAAGGTCGCGACTAGGGCCTTCAGGCGAAGTCTTGACCGGAGCCTTTTGTTTTTTGGGTGGGGTTGGGGCAGGGGCAGTTGTACTCACTCGTTGACCTGGAGTGATGTGGTCGTCTGAGTCATCTGCTTTGGATACGATGTCGAGATCCTCCGAATCCTCTGCCTCTGGAACGTCGGGGCCTTCATCAAAGATGTCCTCAAGCACCGGAGCAGCCTGTTGCGCCATAACGTGCGTCAAGCCCGACTAGCACGGATAGTCTTCTTGGTGCGGAAGGAGGCGCCGGCTTGGCAATTGTTCTCCTCGTGGTCAGGCGAGAGACAGTTTGCAGACCTTGTGTTGGTCGCTATGTGGGAATTTAGCTCCACACTGGGGGCATTTTTTTAAATGGAGTCCTTCCCATTAGCTGTAGGCCCGAATGGCGTCTATGGGTCCAGCGGCCCGCGTTGACGAACTGAATCGGGTTTGAGAGTTAGCGCATCGAAAGGCACGCAAACGAAACAATACCGTTGAGTTTGCGCGTCGAAAGGTTTGGAAAAACACAGTACCGAACCAAAGCGCTTAAATTACATCCGAACCAGATGGCGGAAAAAAACAATCTGAGGATGGAGTCGATGCCCATGCGCACTATCGTCCAAGGGAGGAGTCACCTATCTCGTGACTACAGAAGACTACTTCCAAGACAACAAGGTGCAAGCATCCGAGCCCAACACCAGATGGCAATCTATGCACAAGTATGAATTCTGCAGCTCATATTCCTCGAACATGATCTTTCTCTACCCCCCCCCCCCCCCCTTTCGTTAGATGCTGTATTGGATTCATCTCCTACCAGTGATATCAGTCTTACCCCAGCAGCAGACTCGCCATATTGGTAATGCGCCACTGGGTGGTTGCAGCAACCGGTACGCGTTTGCTTGCGGAATCAAGGTACTTTCTCGCCTTATCGGGGGGGGGGGGGGGGAGGCTCGTTGCCTGGGCAGAGGCCTGCTTCCTTTCTGTAGGGACCAACAAAGTCAGAGGAGACCTGCCCTCTCATGTAAAAGTGCTTATTCGTAAAAGCCTTAAACGTCCCATGGCTTGATCACCCCGGATCTTTGTTGTCAGGGGCTGACCTGAGAATGCACAGGAATTAGTGCGTTCTGCCTTAATAAGTAAGTGTCTTATTCAAGGGGCGTCAACTAAGTGGTGGGTGTCGGAGGTGCTCTCATTGTTGGTTTCAGTTCTGAAGCACTAGGTTTAGTGTTCTTCGGGTGGCAAGGTGTCCAGGAATGTTGTGGCTGAACTTCCTTTGCTATGAGCTTGGTTGGCTCTGAAGCCTTCTCTTGATGCTAACTGGAGTTTGCAGAAGTAGTGGGCCAAGGCTGAATCCTTTTTCCTGACGTGCTCAGGGCTGGACCTACTCCTGCTATGAAGGAGCTCTACCTCAGCATAAGGGGGTTTGAATTGACAGTCTGAAGAACTGTGTGCAGTGAATGTGCTCCAGTCAGTAGTCTTGAGCAGTAGAACAGCATGGAATGAATCCATCTTTGAGCCGTTGTTGAACACATCTGAATCCGATGGCAGAAAAAAAATATTTAAGGTGGAATCAGTGCCCATGTGCATTGTGGGCTAAGGGACACTCAAACAGCCCATGACTCTAAGCTTCTTCAAAGAAAAAACAGTTGTAATGTCCGAACCCAACAATAGATGGATTACATGTGTATCTACAGCCACACATGCTACAAACCTATTGTTTCTATAGGAAAATGCAGTTTTTTTCCCAATGGATACTCCAACCTGTAGATTTATCTCTAGGATCTATTCCAGAGCAGCAGACCTGGAGGTGTCAGGAGTAGCAAGCCTCAGCAGCTTACAACTTGCTTACTCAAACAGGCGCTTCGTCGTGGTGGCACTGTTGCAGGAGGTGCACTTTGACCTGTGCCAGGAACTGGGACAGGGCATTGTTGTCACAGCCAGCATGGGGAGGAGTGGTTGGTGTGCTTAAGTGTGCATGAGGGTTTGGCCGCCATCTTGGGCTGGCCAAATAGTCATGCGCACTTTGCATGTTGCCCACCCGGCTGTTTTTCACAGCCTGGGTGGAGACCATGCACAGGATCCCACTTCCTGTCTGAGCGCTGCACCAGCCCACTCAGACCAATCACGACACTCCTGTCATGCTGGTGACAGCAGCGTTGTCATTGGCTAGGGGAGTCTGGGAGCCTGTGTTTTTCTGGTTGACAGAAGAGGACAGAGGAGAGGCAGCAGTTTTTTTTTTTTTTTTTTGCCCCACCACTACTGCCCCGGAGTAGTTCCCACTGTATACCTGCATTTCTTCATACTTGTCAAGAGGAGTAGTCTCTTTACTTACATCGATGACCATGGGAGACATGTCATATTGTAGGGTAGATGGGGTGTTTCCTGCATTACTACTGTTAACTGCTATGGCCCAAATGTTGATGAGAGAGGGTTTTATACTACAGTATGGAATAGGGTACTGGCCACCAGTCCTGGCTCACTACTGTGGGGCAGAGACTTCAACTGCACTCTACAAGACTGCATGGATAGATCCCATGTAACTATCGAGGAGGGAGGCTGGCCTGTAGGCGCTTATGTGCTATTATGGAGGAGGGGGCACTGGCCTCTTAAGCGCATATGCGATATTATGAAGGATCATACGCTGGTGGATGTGTGGGGACAGCACAGTCCCCAAGGATTAGAGGGCAAACACTATAGATCAGTACATGGCTCATGGTCCAGATAGGATTACTGGCTTTCCATGAGATGTTGATAAGTGGGTGGTGGAGGTTCGCCATCTGGCATGCACGCTGTCCGTCCCAGGCTGTTAGCGCAGTGAAGTGGCAGCTAAACAACGAGGCTCTCCCAGACAAATTGAGGTTGAGAACAGCATGACAATTCGCATTGAACTTGGGGCCACTGGTTGATATGGGCACCATATGACTGGCCTTAAGGCTGCTATATGAGGAATCTGTATCTCCAAGGTGGGTGGTGTTCATCGGGACTTGAAAGCACATCTGGCCATGCTGGAGACAGACCTTTAAGAATCTAGAGGGATAACTGCAAGCTGCTAAAAATGCCCACCTTCTGGCAAGCATAAGGGATAAACTAACAGAGTACGAGGAAGTGGACAAAGGGAAGTTAAGTATCAGGTGAGATGTGCTCGGCCCTTGTTTATGGGAAGAGGCGTGTCCGGGTGGATCCTAATAGAGCATGAGTAAATGCCTTTGGGCCGCGAACGCCATCACGTCTATCCTTAGAGAGGATGGCGAATGATTGACCTCACTCTATAAATCCTCCGGGTGCCTATTATTGGGAGCTATACTCCTCTAGGGATCAGTTGTTTGATCACATTTGTGCCTACCTGGAGGACACGGCACTGGTGTGGCTAGAACCTTCACCCTGATGAGGTGATCGTTGTAATTGACAGAATGCCCACATGTAAAACCCCAGAGCCGGATGGACTCCCTTCAGAGCTTTACAATCATTATAGACATTCTAGTCCCACACCTCTTGAACGTGTTTGAGGAGTCTCCCGGAACTCCGATTCTGCCTCCCTCCTCCTAGGAGGTGGTGCTGGTGACTCTCCTGAAACTGGCAAAACCGGTCAATCTCTGTGAATCCTACCGCACCTTGTTGCTCATTAACTGCGTCACAAAAATCTTGGCCAAGTTAATTGCCAACTGATTAAACCTTCTTCTTCCTTACATGATCAGACCAGATCAATCCGGATTCATTATGGTGCAATCTACTGCACATAATCTCCGGACACTTTTTGTCCTGATTCAGGATCTTGATCTACAGCTTAGCACTGTTGCAGTGTTTTTGGATGCCTCTGAAGCATTTGCTTAGGTGGAGTGGGGGATACCTCGTCCCCGTTCTCTCGGATGGTCATACCAGACAAATTCCAGGCTTGGATTCTGTTCTTTTTACTATTCCTCAACTACACAAATAAGTATTATTATTTTTTTTTTGTCAAACCATTTTTATTGCAGGACCAAGTACAGCTTACAGCAACCAGGATGCATGTCAATAATGCAGGTTTCCCATCCTCCCCTTAATCATTAATCCGTGTAGTATACACAGCCGTACTGCCCACATCCCAGAGGCCGGGCGGCGTCATATAGAAACATGGCACATTAATACGAAACTGTCAGGAGCATACTTCCGGTGAAGAACCCCGCTGCCCGCTTTTGATCGCTGTCCCTCTGCTCCCCTAACTACCTACAGAACTTACAACCTACTTTCAGCAAACCTTAAACTTGAAAACTCCCCCTCCACCCACCCCTCCCTAGTGCCCTCCCGATTGCGCCTGCTCAGGAACATATAGCATGTGTGGCGGGTAACAGGAAAAATGGAGTAATCCCTAATCGTGCGTGCTTGGCAGGGGGGCCAGTGGTACGACTTCGTCCGCTGCTTCCTCAGAGCTCTCACCCTCTTCCCCACTGGCTGGGCTATCTCGCAGGGCCTGCACCATCACCTCCCATACCATTGCCGCCGCCTGAGCCCGGTCGTCCGGTTTTCGGTGAGCTAGTTGGTACCTGAGTGTGCTCTCGCTAGCCGCCCATTTGAGAAATTCATTGAGCCATCGCCGGTGTGTAGGCCCCGCCTTCGACTTCCACCCTTTCGTCACCTCTCGCTTAGCTAGGAGAAGGCCCATGTCTATAAACTTGCTGGACATTTTATTCTTGGGCGTGTGCGGGAACCAGTGGAGTATACAAACGGCCGCGTCGTATTGTAGGTCCCTATCTGCTACGTCATTCAACGTGTCGCCGACCCCCTCCCAGTACTCCTGCAGGTTTGGGCAGGTCCTCAGCATGTGGACCAGGTCCGCTCCCACTCTATTACATCTAGGGCACGCAGCTTCCGCGGCTCCAAAATATTTCCTAATTTTTCCTGGGGTAAGGTATGCCCTATGGAGCACATAAAAATGTATCAATTGGAATCGCGCATTTCTCGTGCTTTTTCTGGCTCTGCGCACCAATTGCGCCCAAGTGGTGTCAGGGATGTCCACCTGCAGATCCAGCTCCCACTTGTTTTTTAATGCAGTTAGGGGCTGGAGTGTCTCCCTCACCATCCGCGAGTAAAGGCACGTCACTGCCTTAAAGGTGCCAGCCGACATCGTATATTGGCACACCTGTGTCGTTGTAGGTTCAACTAGGCCCTCGCCCCAGTGCGCCTGTATAGCCCTCACCACTGCCGCATGCAAGAGGTAATCCCCTCTCGGGAGGTCGTAGCGATCCTGCAGAGTCTGGAACGGGGACAGCACGCCATCGTCATACAGGTCCCCCAACATCTGCAGGCCCGCCTCCTCCCATAACTGCAGCCTCAACCAATCACCCCCATGAGGGAGTGCCGTCACCATGCCCAGTGGGATTTCGGGCGCATATGGGTGTCTGACTCCAGCTCTCCTCTGCGAGCTATTCCAGCATAGACGGAAGGTGCGCTCTTCTTGGGTCAGATCCCCAGGTGCCAGCCTCTGCTGGAGGGCGATGTAAGCTAGGACATGGCGGGGAGTTCCAGCGTCCCTCTCACTCTCCGGGCCACGGTATACTCTCGCTATTTCCTGCGTGAAAGACTGCAGCTGCGCGGCCAAGTAGTAGAGCTCGAAGTTTGGGACCGCCAGGCCCCCGTCGTCCTTTGGACGGGTCAGCGTCGTGAGCGCTACTCTGCGTCTGCCTGAACCCCACAGGAAGGATATTATTAGAGACCTGAGGTGTTTAAAAATCGCTCCAGGCACCCACACTGGAAGGGTCCGGAAGAAATATAGCAAGCGGGGCAAGGCGATCATCTTCAGTAGGGATATGCGGCCCGCCACTGACAGTGGCAGGGTAGCCCAGAAAGACATGTAGGGCCCGGATGCAACGCCCTATGTTGCCCTCCAGCAAGTCCGGGGCATCATGATAAATGTGCACCCCCAGATAGTCGAGGCAGCGAGGCTCCCATCTAATCGACTGGCAAGCGGGGGGCTGCGCCTCCGCGTGCCGCAGGGGGAACAGGCAGGTCTTGCTCCAGTTAACTCGGAGACCAGACACTCTTCCAAAGCGTTCCAGGAGCCTCTCCGCACCCCTCACCGCACTGTCGGAGTCCTCCAGGAAGAGAAGGAGGTCGTCTGCGTATAGCGATGTATAGTGGCGGTGCCCTCTAAAATCCAGCCCGCCGAAATGGTTGCCCAGTCTAGCCATAGCCGCCAAGGGCTCTATCGCTAATGCGAACAGCAGGGGGGATAGTGCACAACCCTGCCTGGTGCCGCGATCTACTTCAAACTGCTGCGAGACCAACGTACCCACTTTGACGCGTGCCTTCGCCGAGGAATAGAGCACTTTCGTCCAGTGTATGTACTTATCTCCCAGACCGAATCTCCGCATCACCTTGAACAGGTATTCCCATTCAAGGCTATCGAACGCCTTTTCAATGTCGATCGACAGTACTAGGGGCATCCGCGCCTCGGGCGGGGGATCATTTACCAGTCTGATCAACCGCCGGATGTTGTGGGTGGTATTGCGGGTGGGTATGAACCCAGATTGATCCTTGTGGATCAACTCTTGCATGTGGCGCAACAGTCTGGTCGCCAGGATGGTGCTGAGGATCTTGTAATCGGTAGTGAGCATTGACAGGGGCCGGTAGGACGCGGGGTCAGCGCTCTCTCTGCGTGGTTTTAATAGGGGGATCATTATGGCCTCGCGCATGGAGCGCGGGAGCCGTCCTCTGTCCCTGGCCTCATTGTAGACAGTTTGAAGCCGGGGAGCCAGCTGCTCCAGGTACTGACCGTAAAACTCTATGGGGAGGCCGTCTAGGCCCGGAGTTTTATTACGGGCCATCCGCTTTATAGCTCCTTTGATTTCCGCCAATTCGATTTGGCCACCTAGGGTGTCTGCATGCTCCTGGTCCAATCGTGGTAGACGCAACTCGTCCAGGTACGCCTCTACCTCTTCGCCCCGTGCTAGAAGCGCACTCTTGTACAAGCGCACATAATAGGACCGAAAGCCGTCCAAGATGGCTGGTTGCGTGGTACCTACACGGCCCTCCCCGTCCCGCAAAGCTAAGATGGGCTGACTGTGTCGAGTAGGATTCGCTAACCAGGCCAGCAGCGTCCCAGCCCTATCCCCCTCGGCGTGCTTTTTAGTCAGGTACGTTTTATAATCGAAGCTACGAAGCCGCTCAACTTCCACCACAACTGCCTCGCGCGCCTCACAAAGCCTACCCTGCAGTTCGGGGCGGCCGGGGCGCGCCACCTCTGCCTCTCTCAGCGCGCGTTCGGCTTTGTCTAGGTCATCCAGCAAGGACTTTCGTATCCCCGCATACTTCCCTATGCAATGGCCCCTCACCACGATATTAAAGGCATCCCATTCCGCTGCCCTGGAGGCCGCAGTGCCGTCATTCTCAGCGAAGTAGTGCCCAATCCTTTCCCCGAGCGCCACCCGGAACGGTGGATCGTCTAACGTGTCCGGCCGCAGTCGCCACGACGGGATCTGCGGAACTTCGTTCATCCAGCCTAGCATCAGTAGTAGGGGGTTATGGTCGGAGACGGTGCGCGCTAAATATTCCGTCCCAGCCACCGCAGGGAGGACCGAAGAAGAACACAGGAAGGCGTCCAGTCGGACATGAAGGTCATGGAGGCCGGAGTAGAACGAATAGTCCCTTTCCGCCGGGTGCTGAGCGCGCCAAGCGTCAGTCAGGCCCCATCTGTCTTGCCAATCCGACCTAGTTTTCGCCAGTCGGTACATCGGGGACGCGGGCAGTGGCGGGTGCGACCTATCTAGTGTGGTATCTGCAATGGAATTGAAGTCACCCCCTAACAGCACCGGGCCCGCTAGGTAGCCAGCCAGCACACCCGACAGACGCGCAAAGAACGTCGCCTGGTCCACGTTAGGGGCATAGATGTTCCCTAGGACAATGTGCTTGCCCCTAAGTTTACCCTCCACCGCTACGTACCGCCCCTCCGGGTCTGCTATGTGTCGGGTTACCTGAAAGGGAGTCCCCGCCCGTATCCATATCAGTACCCCTCTAGCGAATGCAGAGTACGTGGTGTAGAACAGTTGGCCCCTCCATCGGCGCTGCAGGGCAATGCCCTCCTTCTTCGTAAGGTGGGTTTCCTGTAGGAACGCTATCTGAACCCCTCTACGGACCAAGTAGGCATGCACCTTATGCCTCCGTGCCATGGAGTGGAGCCCCCGCACATTCCAAGTCACACATTTCAACGATCCCGCATTAGCCATTGTCCCATATCGCACGGCATGTAACACAGGTAAACCAACCCCAGGGGCATACGGTGGCACTATCCCCTCCCCCCCCCCACAACACTATCCCTATCCCCCCTCCCAGTACTTCGCCTTGAGCCCCCCCAACTACTCCAGGCCCCACCCCCCCCAGAACAGGACCTGACTTCACAAAAGCTGTTCCCATCCAAACTGTGCTCGAGCACCCGCGCTCTCGCAAACCCGCTAATCCGCAGTCTACACTACGGAGGCCTTAGGGGCCTTGTGGGGCGACGACTAGTCACACGAGTCCAGCCGCTGGCACTCCCCCCCCCCCCCCCCCCCCCCCCCCCCCGCCCCACAATACACATGAGGCACACCAAAGTCCAAGCTTACTGTAGTCTGCTCCGGTGACTGTAGCTGCGGGCCCCGGCCGTCGTAGCACTGCAGGGGACACTGTTCCGACTCTCAGCTCTCGATGATCTCTTCCGATGTTTGCGGCGTAACCACCGGTCCCTTCGTGCTGCTTGAGTCCGAGTGCCCCGACTCCGAGTCTGTGCCCCGGTCCTCTGAGCCGGAGGCCCGTTCCGACGGGATCGACGCCGCGCCTGACAGGACCATCACCGCCTGCAACGCGGCCCTCCTGCCGTCCTCCGTCTGGGAGTCAGTCGGTCGTCTGGGCCCCCGCTTGCGCTCCCGGATCCTCCGCGATGCCCTCGCCGGCCGCTGTGGTTGGTGATCCATGGTTCCTCCGACCCCGGTCCCGGCTGCGTCCACCCTGTATGTGTCCCACCAGGACCATGCCTCCTCCGCCGTGTGGAAGAACAGCGTGTTACCGTCCGCTACCACTCTGAGCCTGGCCGGGAAGAGTAGCGAATATTGGAGGCCCACAGAGCGGAGTACTTTTTTGATAGGCAGAAAAGAGGCGCGCTGCTTTTGAGTCTCGAACGTGTAGTCCGGGAATAGCGTAACCTTGCTGTTTTCTACCTGGAAGGGGCCCGCATCCCTGGCCCGTTGCAACAGCCAGTCTCTGTCCTTGTAGTGCAGGAGTTTAATGATCACGGGGCGTGGTGGCTGACCCGGTCTAGGGGGTCTGGCAGGCACCCGGTGCGCGCGTTCCAGCGTGAAGAAGGGCGATAGGCCCTCCGGGGCCACGACCGTTCGCAGCCAACCGTCCAGGTAGCCCACCATGTCGGAACCCTCTACTTTTTCCGGAAGGGCTACGAGGCGCACATTATTGCGCCTGCTGCGATTTTCGGCATCCTCCGCTCTCCGTTCCAAGGCCTGTATCCGGTCCAACGCCTCTGTCAGCCGGCCCTCGACCGATTTTTGCGCCGGTATGAGGTCTGTCAGGGTGGACTCCGCAATCTTGACCCTGTCCGCCAACTTGCCGTGATCAGCCCGCAGGAGACCCAGCCCCGTCGCCACCTGTGCGATGTCTTGGTGTAGTGCGTCCTTCGTGGCCGTGATGGCCTCCAGGATACGGTCCTGCATCAGTTGTAGGTCCGTTGGGCTTTGCGGGGTTCCCGCAGGCACCCCCGTGGGGGGGCCCCCGTCACCCCGTCCCCCTTTTGGTTTTCCCATGGTGAGGCGCTATGCACGATCCAACTGTCCCCAGAGTTCCGAGGCTCACGGTATGCTCCTCCCGCCGAGACAATAGGCCACGGAGTGTGCACCCCCCAGCGGGGTCAGTCGCCCAAGGGCCTCACGGCTGCGTCCCCTCGCTCCCACCGCAAGCTAAGGCTCAGGCCCGTCTCCTCGTCCAGTTTGCCGCAGCTCTCCGGCCCGGGTCACAGCCCGCGGCGGGGTCAGGCGCAGTCTCAGGATTCCGCCGCAGTCAGCTTAACAAGCGGCCCAGGCAGGAAGCGCGGCGCCGCGCCCGTAGCCAGAGCACAGGGTCGTGCCCGGTCCGCAGCGTGCCACGGACCACAGGGCCAGTCCTCCGGTCGCGCTGCCCCCAGTCCGCCAGGCAAGGCGCAGGACAATTGAAAGCACACCACTGTCGCCGCAGGAGGGACTCCGGGGACCCAGCAGCCTCCAGGAGCGCACGGCCGCCCCGGTCCCCAGGGCAGGTATGCAGCGACTCCCGCAGGGGAGAGAAGGAGTAACGGCCGCCTCACCAGCCACTCTCGGTCGATCGCCGCCCGCCTCCAGGCGCGCTTCAGGGCTCCAGCAGGGGACACGCAGGATCTATTCACCAGCGCCCACGGAGTCCCCCTCAGGGCAGGGCCACCAGCCGGCTCCACAGCCGAGAAGGAGGGGGGAGGAGCCTCGTCCCGGAGGAATCTAGCACCGGTTCGGGCACCCCGGCGGCCGGTGTCTCGGGGGCAGTCCGCAGCAAAGTACGTGCACTCCGGTGGAATGCAGCCGGACGGCCGCCGCTCCTCAGCGCCACCGCAGGCCGTTTCTTCGCGGGTCCGGGGCAGCCGCCATCTTGGTTATCGGAGCGCCAGCGCCGCCGCGGCACTTTCCGCCACAATCGGCGCTTTCACCGGGACTCAGCTCAGCCCGGAGCAGCGCCCAAGGTGCCCCCAGGGATTCCCCCTGATTCGCACGGTGTTGCCAGGCAGTAGCAGGATGGTTATATCGGAGAACCGGGCGGGGGATCGGGAGCCTCCCTAGGCTGCGACCATGCTCGCTGGCTGCTAGCCACGCCCCCCCCACACAAATAAGTATTAATACCAGTCTTTCCAACCCCCTTCTGATCTTGGAGGGCACACGGCAGGGCTGACCCCTCTCACCCATCCTGTTTGCCTTGGATGCTTAATGATGCCAAAGTTATGGAGAGCAGGCACTTCGCTGTATGATGCGCCCCATTCTGATATCATTATTGCGGAGAGAAGTTGGCCTAACAGCTAGAGCGGTCGGCCTCGAATCTGGGGAACTGGTTTCGAGTCTCTGCAATGATGCTGTACATCCTGTGATTCTGGACAAATGACTTAATCTCCCCGTGCTAACAAAAATGAATGTGTCCTCATGTAAAGCAACTGGTGATGGGTAATGTGCTCTGATACCCGATTCGGGTCAAGTTCGCGCTATATAAAACTGTTTAAAAAAAAAAAAAAAAAAAAAAGTATATGCAGAAGTTATGACCCTTCACCATCGGAACCCTAGCACCTAACTCATTGTGATCCTAAGGGAATATATCCCTTTTGGACTAATGTCTGGCGTCAAAATCAACTGGGGCAAGTCCCTAATTTTCCCTCTGGACAGGGTGCGTCGTTTTGCCCTGGAATTCCTCCTGGAGTTTGTGGCAACTCGGTGAAGACTATGGGTGTGGGTCAGTAGGAACATGGACGCGGTCATCAGGGATCATTATGGTCGTATGATTAGTGTGATTACAGACCTGGTGTCCCGCAGGATCTCCCTACCTTTTTTAGTGGCGGGTAGAATAGGACTTATAAAAATGGTGCCAATGCCAAACCTGCTCCATAGATTCAATAATATCCTGCTACCGCTCACTAAATACCTGTATTGGCAGATACACACAGTTTGTTAAACCAGCTTGGGCTAACTAGCAACTCCGAATAGGGTGGGACACATTGATATTGCCATTTGATGAGGGGGGGCCTTTGAGGCTCCTAACGCAGAGCTGTATTACCTCTGAGCTCAAGCGCATTTTGCGTATTACTGGTATGGACTAGACTAGTTCGTCCCCATATGGCTGTTGAAGTCGATGGATGGTGCCCAAATCGCTGAGCGCTTATTGGCAGTAACACACTAAAATGCTCTTTACACTTGCCTACTACAAGCTGCACGTTGAGGGCCTGGACTGAACTGGGCAAACTAGTGTGATTAGAGTTTTTGTACTCCCTTTAACGCCCCTTTCGCCAACACATATACAGGGCCGACACGAACCGAAGGCGCTAGGTACAGAAAGGGCACATTGAAATGGAGAGACCTATATGTCCATAGCACATTTCTTAGTCGTGAAGTTTTTGCAGCTGTTGACCAGCGCACCCCCTTGGATATTTTCTTATATTACTGACGTAGGAGTGCGCTGGGGCCTGGTTTTCCAGCACAGCCAGGGCCCTGCAGGGTGCTTGATGTACTGTTGGCAACCACCTCAATGACCCAATTGATATCTAAGTTATATAGAGTTGCTATTGCAGATACGCCGGCTCCGACGCTTTCCGCACAGACGCTTTCCGCACATACTAGATGTGGGAGGAGGAGATAGGCCTTGAGATATTGGAAAAAATGTAATCGGTTTGTTATGCCCAGACCGGCACGATCTCACTGAGCAGCAGATTTCGTATCATACATTATAAAATTCTACACCGGGCCTATCCTACCTCTGTATACCTATACAAGTATGGCCTTAGGGAGGACACTAGATGTGTCGCATCGGTGGCAAATTTCTTGCCTTTTGCTTGAACACGCACCTCCTGTTTATGCCGATTGAGAAGGTCCTAACTGCAATCTCTACTATGATCGACTGTGTGGTACCTAGAGATCCTAGGATGGCTGTGCTGGTGTGGGTTTGGGATAGTCCGTAATCTTATTGACAATATACAGTTTCGGTCCTACTGCAGGCACATAGACTAGTAGCCTACTGCTGAGGCAGAGTATGTTCTCCTAAGTATAAAGGCTGGCTACAATCTTTAATCTACTGCAATGAACAATTAGACTTCTATGCCACAATTCCCCTCCCTCCCCCCCCCCCCCCCCCCCCCCCACCCCGGTCGTCTCATCCCAGGGACATTTGGGGCCCCTCAAAACGTTTTTTTGGACTACCACTGACTATTCTGTGATATGGAATTGGGCTCCGATGCTGGAGTGGACAGTGATGTTGGCTGCTGTGGATCATTGACCAATTTTACTGGTATTTGCTGGTCGTGCTGTTTCTTCCCTGTGCCCTCAATGCTGTCAGTTTCTTGATTGTATGTTTCTGATATTATAGTCTTAATAAAAACAAAAAAGCAAAAATGAATAACTTGGCAATGGCAGGGTCTCTAGAAGGCTGTCATGTACTGAGAAGTCAGCAGCTTGAGCAGTTGGAATACTGAAGGGTATAAACCTCTCTTAAGGAGACATCACTTTTGGACAGAAAAAACGGGGTCCATCCCTTAGGTAACTGCACACTAATCAACAGATGTCAGAAAAAGCAGTGTATTATTGTTAGACTTGTCAGCCCTTTGGGTGGTCCCTCCTCATCATTATTTATTTTGTCCCACTTTTGCCTCAAACCCTGTTAGTATTTTTTCCTTTTTGGGAACCACCAGACTTTTTAGTATTGATGCAGATTCAGGGAGCCATTTTATCTACCCCTGGAACTTCTGTCTGAGGGCCTGGAGCACAAAATGATGGCCACCCATTGTCACCTGTGACATCACTGGAACCTACTAGAACCTTCTGCAACATTCCAGAACCCTGTGACAGTGTGAGGCAGGTTTAGAATGTTGGGAAGGCATCTCCAGGTTGGCAGTTGGAGTTGGCAGTTGGCACCTGACTGGTGAAGAGAGAGCAGCAGAAACCTGAAGGAGGAAGGAGTGAGGCAGCAGGGGTGGAAACTTGTGCCTGGAGTGGGGTCCATAAACCCACCCTTGATACTAGTCCCTACTGACTGAGCCCAGCCTGGAGCCCTGTGTGGGAGAAAGCAAGAGAAACCATCTTAAGGACCTGGACAGCAGGAACAGGCCTTAAAAGTAAAGAACAGCAAGTTCCTGACCTGGTTACTGGTAACTTCTTGAAGTCCGACGTCGAAGCCTGGAGACCTGGAGCCCGAGGTGGAGAAGCGGCGCTGACTGGAAAGCAGACGTCGTACCCGGAGCCGCCAGAGGTCGAGTGAGGGCGCCGACGGAGGTCGTGGAGACACCAGAGGTCAAGGAGGAAGTCACCTGAGGTCGAGTGTGCGGCGTCGACGGGGGAGTGAAGTCCGCCCTCCGGAGTCGCCGGAGACCGAGGTGAAGCGTGCCGGAGGTCGGGAGTGGAGATCGCACTCCGGAGCCACCGGAGGTCGACATCGAGCCGAGGCCACCGACATCGAACCGGAGCCGCCCAAAGTCGACATCAAGCCAAGACTGCCCAACGTCATCGAGCCGGAGGTCGACATCGAGCCGAGGCCGCCGACATCGAACCGGAACCGCCTACCGGCGTCGTCAAGAACTGTCATTGCGCCGAGGCCGCCGACATCGAACCGGAGCCGCCTCACGGCGTCGACATGACTCCAGCGGCATCGGAGCTTCATAAAAAGGGCAGTAAGTGGAATAGAGGGCGCCTAAGGCCCTGTGGAGCCCTAAGAGACCATCCTAGGGGCTAGAGAGGTGCTGGAACCAGCTTGATTGTGCCAGGGGTGAGCTGAGACTAATACAGAGGGGTTGTGTAGTGTGGGAGAGCCAGATCTCTAGATTCCCCCTTGATCTACCTCAGTTTAGGCCTCAGCCTTGTCCAAGCCAGGGAGTATACCCTTCAGGCCATCCAAATCTCTACAAGCTGGGATTGGGTCAAATCATCCCATAGTACCTCAGGAATGTGAACTGATTTTCAAGTGTCACTGTTGGCTTTTATTATTTATTGAGAGCACTGTATTTATTGTATTCATCCTATTTATTGTTTCACAGTATTTATTGTCTCGCAGTATTTATTGCCTCATAATATTTAATTGCCTGTTATGTAATGCACTTATATTTATGCCTTGATTATTTATGATCTACCTTATTTATTGAATCGTTGAAGTATTATTTATTTGACTTACCCTTCCACAGGAAAAGCCTTGTGTACTGTGATTGTATTATTATTTATTGAATCAGCAACTAAGAGAAAAGAAGATAAAGAGATATATTTTCAGTATAATTTTTAAGGTGTAGTGTCGTTTTTGGAACGGATGCACGCATGGTTATTGTGTGGGTATGACGTATGCTTAGCACGGTGCCTGATCCCTGACCACTCGAGCCAAGCTACCACAGTGTATGTCTGGGAGAACACCACCACCCTTCCGGTGTGGGAGTGTTTTTCTAACAATTATATAGTGTAGTTTGAAACCTCGCTGTGTAATACACTTACCAACCCCTTTAGGACCCTTAGGTTTCATTTGCCAAACCTTCAGCAAAACCTTAAGTAGCTGTGGCTCTGAGCAGCAAGGTTTACACAGAGGAACAAGTCAAAGAGAACAGTCCCGCAAACTGCCTCAATGACTGATGACAGTCCTTTTGCTGCTGTTCTGTGAAGGTGGAGGAGAGCACTACACCTTCCACACTCCCATCCTGGGCATTAGAGGATAAGTGGTCAGGGAGAAGTTCTCTCCCTTCTTTCTCTCATCCATCCATCATCAGCATGTTGAGGTCTACCTTGTCATGGTGCACCTTGGGCCTGTTCACGTGGATGACCCCTTTTTCTCTATGATTGGGTATGGTCCAGTCCACTTGTCCTGTAGTGCTGCGGGTGCCACAGGCTCAAACTCACTCCAACTGTACTGGCTGCTATTCAGACATAGAGTACTTTTGGTCATACCAGTGCTCCACAAGCTCCTGGCTGGCCCCAAATTCATATTCGACTTCTTCAGATACTCCTCCAGTGAGCCAAAGGTTCGATGTTCTCCCCACCCAGGGATACTAAGGTAGCCTCTGTGTACCCTTTGGGATCTCTAGAGGCAATCTCTCACCTCACCCCATCACTGGCCAAAACCTTGGACTGGTCCCCTGGTGGGTGCCTTTTTAGTGCACACTGCATCACCACACTTGAGTCCTGGCAAACTGCATTCAAAACATACTCAAGGGGGTCAAGCTTCTTTCCCTAATGCCCCCTTCCCTTTGAGTGGATTGTGGCTCGGGGTACCCCTTTCTGCATCTTTTGGGGACTCTTTGGGGCAGACTTTCTTTTTTATCTCTAGCACCCTCTATCCGCTGAAGGGGGGCCCGACCAACTTTTTTTTTTGTTCACCTCCCAGGCACTTTTTCGGGACCCTGAAATGAACCCACTCATCAGCTGTCTTGTCCTGTTCCCGGGGGCTAGACCGCTTAGAATCCACCAGATGCTGGTGCAACTTTTCTGTGTGACAATTTGTCAAAATGTGCTCCTTAACAAACAAATTGTAGAGCCATTCATTTGTGTCTACTTTGTGACCGATCAACTCAAGTGCTGCCTTCATATGTGGGTAGGATTCTGCTACCTCATCCTCGGGTGTGAGCAGTCTAACCCTACCAACTAGTGGCATTACCCCCCAGTGTTGTGTATGCACCTTCCTCATCAAGAGTTCTCTCAAATGAGGCCAGCCACTTGTTAATGTCAGTCCCCTGGACATAACTAGGGACAATCACTTTGGACAACCTTGCATCAGGGGCATCCCGTCAACAGCTCCAGTTACCATTCTGCTGCCCCCACCTTCTTTGGGGTCTGGCCTCCTCTCTTTCAGTCAAGACTAGGGCTCTTTCCTCTAGGGACTGTGCTGCCAGGCTCTCTTGGATGGATCTCTGACTAATGACTGAGCCTGCTCTAGAAGCCACCCTTTGTCTATCCTGGGGGGAGCAGGTGGGAGCCTGCCTCCTCATACCACTGTTGGCATTACCCTCCATATTATCTTTTTCAGGCGTGAAGGTACTCTGTGCGCTTCTTTCCAAGCGTTGAGGGTCCTGCTCAATTCATTCTTCCTGGCTTTGCTCCCATGTTGATCTTCCTGTCAGAAGGCTGTCAGCTTTTCTTTTTTTCTAGGAGGACAGTTTGGTATATCGATCTCCATGTTTCCTTGCTGGGAAAAGTGGCTTGCAAACTTTGTCAAAGTTTTGAAATCTTTTTTCAAACTTTTCAACTTTGCCACAATTTCCCAAACTTTTACCACTCCTTGAAAAACAGTCCTTTTGGAGTCAACAACCACTCAGCAACTGCTTGTGAGGCACAATAACTTATCTTTGGGTTTCCTCTAAAGGCGCATTCTCGGTGTCTTATTTTCAACTGCGTGGTACTCCTAAACACACGTTCTGGATCCAACTGCTAGGCACTAATATGAGTAAATGGGGTGTATTATATGGTGTGGCTGTGCAACCTAATCATGTAATACACTTACCAACCCCTGTAGGAGCCTTAAGTTTTGTTTGCAAAATCTTTAGCTCAACCCTGGGTAGCTGTCGCTCTGAGCACCAAGGCTTAAAGCAAAAAGTGTAAAGCATTTAAATAGCACCAAAACAACTGAAGAATAAATTGACAAGACACCTAAGAAATCGCACACCAATTTATAAAATTAGACTAGATTTGTATATTTTTTTAGACTCCACAATGAAAAATCCACCAAAGGTTTCTGGAGATACAGAATTTACAAGGTATGGTAGATCGGGTTATTTCAATCAACTGTGAACAAGCATTGGCAAATGCAACAAACACTTTTTCACCAAAAACTTTGGGTTCGTTTTAATGCAGTCACTTGGAGCAACTTTAGGTGACCAACTCCAGTATTAAGTCAGTCAGGGGGACCAGCAAAGTCCTCAAACTGTTACCTTAGCAGGGGGAGGCAGTCCTCAGTCAGTTCTAGGCACTTTATTGCTTTTGCACGGCTTTGATATGGAAGTGGTCCTGATGCAATGGAGAGAGGATGCTCAAAGGATGAGATGGATGCAATGCAATCGACGGGGGGGGTTTGGCGTCACAACTCCTCAGTCCACGCAAGTGGTGAGGCGGTCCTGATCAAAAGGTTGACGTCCCATGAAGTCGTCTTGGTGCTGGCAGAAGCCCAGTTGACACTGGATTGCCGGTTGCCCAGTATCGCGGTAGCAAGCTAACCCTTCCTGGGTTGATAACTCATCCTCTGTGGGGTTCCAGCTGCACTTCGACAATACTACCAGGTTCAACGAATATGGTTGCAACTTTGTGCATCGGAACCTGGTCTTGGTGCTGCACGACGGGGGTTGGTTGCGGATTGAATATTTTGGGTTACCAACTTGCCCCAGCAGGCTTCTCAGCTGTTGTGTCCCTGTGCTGTGAAAAGGAGGCTAGCTCACTGACCCTTGGAGTCTCTTGGCTTTGGCTGGGCTCTGGAGACAACTTCCCCTCCAGCAGGACGCAGCAGCCACTGTTCCTCTCCTTTGCTAGCCACAGGTTCAGCAAGTGCTGTCCACGCCAGTGCAGCCTCTTTTTGCTGGTTCCACAGTGCAGCAGGGCAGTCCTTCGAGTCCAGTAAGATCGGAGTTTGGGTCCCAGGGGCGCCCTAGTTATGCTCAAACGGCTCCCGGGGCAGGATGCGGTTGGTAGCCAATGGGATACTATTCTCCCTCCCACATGATGACCACTCACTGCGAAGTGTGGCATCCTAGCCTCCCAAGATGCACGATTTTGCCAAAATGGCAGGACTCTACCGGCGTGTGAAGCTCCCTAGCCCAACCCAGAGGTGTGGCTACCAAAGGAGCTACACGCTCCAGGAAAACTGGTTTAGCAACTGGTTTCCTCTCTCCTTTCCCAAGTGCCAGCCTGTCTGCCTGAATAGTGGAGCAATCCCGCTTCCAAGTATTACCCATTTTCCTGTTCGCTTCTCCTTTAGAGCTTGCCTTTTGGGCCAACACCCTTGTGGCTTCCTGCAGGAGGGAGATGACACCGGTTTCCAGAGTGGGCCCCTATTGTATTCTTTCCTAGGAGTTGTTAGCACATCTCCCCAGGAGGGCAGAAGGATGTCTCAGTGATAGGACTCTGTGTGCAACCAGTATGACACCGGGAACTAAAGACAACAAAGTGACACATTTGCTAAAGTTGCACACTGCAGCTTGTTACATTAATTTCAAACTGAGAATCAAATTGGGATTAATGTAAAAAGTTGTTTGATACCTTGGAGGGCCTACTTTTATTGCACTGTTCCAGAGTTAGCACAGCTTAGGGGGGCAGGGTGCACTCTACACTAACAATTTGGGCGACCAATCGGTTTCACAGTAAACACAACAGTTTTTTGTGTTTTTACTATCAAAACATGTAAAATTACATGTTCTACCAGTGGGATATGTGGCAACCTACCTTAGGACCGGATATACCTGCCGTAGGGTGACTCACACAGAGAAGACTACCTGTGCTGTTGCTTTAAATGACCGTGGGGCCAGCAGCTGAAACTGCTCTTCCAGCCTGCAAATGGCAGTGGGGGTCTAGTTTTACTTGGATCAGACCCAGGCTGGCACAACTAGTGCTACAGGCCCGAGAGTGACCCTCTAACTTACATGCCCTGGGTACACTGGGTTCCGTCTACTACAGACTTACAGGCAAGTTGGCCTACCCAATTGGGTACATGTCAATTCGACATACCTGTTTAAGGCTAAGGGCACAGGCACTGAGGCCTTGTTAGCAGGCCTCAGTGTACTCTGTCGCAAACCCAGCAGCATCAATACAAAAACTTGGGGTGACCATACAAAAGGAGTTATTTTCTTACAAGTCACAAGGAGGCCAAAGAACGACCACCTCTTACATAACAATTCCATCTTCATATACAAGAAGAGGGACCACGCCTCCTTTCAGCCTTCTAGTGGCTCAGCCACAAAAACATCATGAAAGGCTTTCCAACTGAAGTCCCTCACATGGAGGAGCGAAAGGTGTCTGCAGGCAGAAACTAACCAAAAGGACAGAAGCACAACTATTGGCAAGAGCCTTTTGCAACAGTGGAGAACCACCAAACCACCTTAAAGGACCGAAGGTGCGCAATACTTGCAGAACAAAACTGAACAGGAGCACTCGGACACCAGAAGATTTAAGACAGTCACAAAAGACCCCAAACAAGGAATGGATCATTAACAGAAAGATACAGGAAAAAGACACTAGGCAGCCTTCCTTAGATGGTGGTAAACATCCACCCCTGATGGGAATACTGCAACATATAACAGGCCAACGTCGGGGTGGGAAACACACGATGTAGCTGCTCCAGTTCTGCAACAGCAATCTTTGGAATCAGTCCAAGAAGATGGATGGCCCATCAAAAAGAAACCACCTAGAAGACTGCCCAAGTGTACACACAGAGTAAGTAGGCGATCAGACATCCATTGACAGGGCCGCTGGATACAACCAAGTGTCAACCATTAGCCAACAAGGCTCACAGCCATAGAAGCGTTTTCCTCAGGCTTCCAGAACAATGAGTCACTTATCCCACAAACCAATGTATGATCATAGCTCGAATACAGCATAGATATTACGGAATCCTAGATAAAGGTAAAGCAGAATGGGATTTGAGGGGGGGGAGGGTGGGGGGGGTACGGGGGGGGAGACCACCTGAATGTAAAACCTCAGGGTGACCATCCATGGGTAAATCATATATAAGGCCAATGAAACCAGAACCATTAAACTATATAGAAGCGGCCCATTCCACATGTGCCAGCCTGTTGACATGAATTAGAAACATCAAAGAGTGTCAGCAACAAAAAAAAAAGACCCCACAAAAGAAGAATCAAAGTACAAGTTCAAGCTTTGCAAGAGCATTTGCACCACACTCTGGAATGTAATATATTAAAGGCAAAAAGAACCATAAGAGCAGACAAAAAGCATCCTACAGGCAAGACACTGAACCATAGGACTGAAGAATAAGTTACTTACCTTCGGTAACGCTTTTTTCGATTGGATACAGTATCTGCCTGTGGATTCCTCACCTTATGAATACCCCCTGCGCAAGCATTCCGTGGAAATTCTTTCCTAGCTCTCCCACGTTGACAAGGACGTCACAATAGCAAGGCTCAGCTTGCGACACCGTATGACGGCATCAGAGCTATAAGAGGACCTCGTCGGCGTGCTGACGTCCGTTCCACCCATTTTTTCCGTGCCACCGAGGCAAACGGGCGGACCGACACATTTTCAAATGTAAACATAGCATACCAAATATATACACATATAGCCGTTCCTCCTTGTGAGGAGGATGCTGTACTTGTTGGAGAAGGGACTGCAAGTCCCAGGAAGCCCGGAGGTTTTGCCCCGCACTTGTGCCTCCTTGCGGCAGCCTACATCAGCAGCTCGCCCCTCCCGCTTTGCGGAGGGCTCGCGCCGGGTTAAGCCTGGGCCAAAGGTGGGCCCGTCGGAGACTGGCCGGGCACCCACTCTAAAAGCACATATACCACAAGGTCGGTCCCGATAAATATAGTATTTGCTCCTATTAACTGTTGACTGTCTGGGGCCAAACATTTATGATGAGTAAGCGATACGGGAAGTTGATGGGTGCACCGAATGGTGGCAGGGTAGCGGGGCCGTTAGACCAATTTATTTTAAGGGCAGCTTCTGTGCTTGAGAGAGATGTCGATTACTGAGCGAAGATTATCCCTGGACCCGCAACTAACCAAAAGATCGTCCCTGGGTCTAATTGCCTCTGCTCTCTCTCCGGTGCACTCGGCGGTTAACTCCTCTACTTCTATGACTAATAATGAAGCTAGCAGCTCTGCGCTCACCCAAACAGGTTTCTTTTCGGAGAGTACTGTACAATCCTCAGTAGCCGCAACCAATACCGATGTCAGCATGCCTTTACGAACTTCAGCCAGATCTACAAAAAAAACAACTAAAACCATTCCAGATCCTGCAGCTAAAAGGAAGAGGGGAGGTGGACCACGAAGGGCTTCATTTGCGAAAGTGCCAAGGATTAACAACAACGGTGGTTGTGACTTAGCAGACGAATGCAGTACATCAGGCAATCGTGGATTTCAACTTTTCATCTTTTGGTGGTCCTAGCCAGAATTCCAATGAGGAAATGTGGAGAAGGCTGGAAAATGTACTATCAACCTTACTATCTTCTATTGCATATAGACTGAGCCGCATAGAGGACCGATTTAACTAATTCTGAATCCCAGGCTGAGACAGGCTTTTCCGTGCTCAAGGATTTACTTGTCCAATCTAAGCCTACTCCTGTGATTATAAACAGTAATACGGGGCTTTTGGTGCCAGACAAGGATTTAGCCAAACGTAAGCCCCAAAGTCTGCAGGTAATTAAGCCAACTGCTTCTGGGCCACCCACGAATGCAGCTGTAGTAATACAAAAAAAAAAAGTCCCTTCGCACAAGGATGATGCTGACTTAGGGAACACGTCTAGTGAATTTGCACAATCAATTTTGAGCTCTCCGGATGTTGACAGAGTGGAAGTAGTAAACGTCTCAATGCAGGATAATAACTGTAAAAACTGCCCTTTAGCTGGACAAGTCAGTAAATCTATTTGCCGACAAGGATCCAGAGGCTTGGGACAGAACGCTGGGCAAGCTAATCACCCCCGGCCCGTCACCTTCCTTCGTCAGCTGCCCCTTTAGTGGTCGTCCTGATGAACGTTCCACCACTGCGGGAAGCACAGTCTGAAACTACTGACCAACTGTTGCTAAAATCTTTGCACTGGTTTAACAATTGTCTTAAGGATGTTGGGATTTGGGAGGAGGGAGTTGATAAGCACATGATTATGGCCAGACGAACTCGGTGGATGGGCCCTTCGAGGAAGGAAGGAAATGGTGATTGTGTTTTTGTTGTTACTTTTAACAATGTCCATATAACCAGATTTCTCTTGGATAATTTGGGAGGGATGCCAGGAAGACACATGGATAAAGTGTCCATTTTACCATTAGGGTTTTTCTATAAACTGGGGCATACTATTCTAATGTGCTGAATTCCCATGGGAAGGAAAGGCAATTTTGGGCACCTCTCGGCATAGCACATAGACCATTTGAGGTCCCTCTGACCAATAGATTTGCTCCACTATCCGACTTAGCCATATGTGATTGACTACATCCACCAACCCGACTCGGGCTGAGCATATGGATGACTCTCCTACCTCCCTACTAACCCCTATAAAGGGAATCCACAAAGTAGAGTCTAAGAGCCAGGTGTGTGCGAAGTCCGTATCATGTCTGGTAAAGTCTGCTGATATAACTCCCTCCCTAATTTCCCTGCTATCCTGGAATATTGCCGGTTTACTTTCAAAAACCCTGTCTGCTGATTGGCCATGCTCTATTGAGGGGTATGATATTCTTGCCTTTCAAGAGACTTGGTCAGTAGACATGATCTACTGCCCCGGTTATCTAGCTTTTGGTAAAGCGGCTGTTGCAAATAAGGGGAGATCTAGTGGGCAATTGATTTATATGGGTTAAGCAAATGACCTCGTTCCAAATAGTGGAAGTACCAGTAGATAGCCCAGACATTCTTTTTTTTTTTTTCCCAAAATTTTATTAAAACAATAAAGCAGTTACAAGCATGGGCCTACAACCACCAGGGCCGGCCGCTAGACTCCGAAAGGATCGTACATTAGTTAAAGCAGTATGCGACACCTGGGGCCCAGCCCCGTAAATGGCTCAGGATGGCTCGAGAGAAGCAGGAGACATACATTTAACATAAATAACAACAAAAAACAAAAGGCGAGGCATACGGGCAAAAGGCGTGTGTCAGGCTACATCCGGGGGACTTTTACTCCAAACCTTCAATGAGCTATCAACAGGAGGGAGTACTGAAAGATCGGGGGGGGGGTAACGGGAAAGGAACATCTATATTCGATTATTACAATCAGTCGCAAGGAACCATCAAGGGTCAGGGGGACAAGGCAATATCGGTGTCCACTAGGGGGGGCGTACAGATACCCCCACGATACACGTTCCATTGCCCCCAAATTCTACCCCATGCCCCGGGTTTACCGCGGGCCACATATACCGTCTTCTCCCTGAACATACACCAGTCCATGTTTTCCTTCCATACTGACACGGTGGGTGGCCGCTGGGAACCCCAAAGCTGCGCTATATCCCTCTTAGCAATCATGTAGCCCAGGGCCGCCCACCGAGTCTGCGCCGCATTATAATCATTAGGCTCCCACACATTCAAGACACAGCGACGCACCTCCGGCAGCAGCGCCACCCCGGTGACTTGCCCCATGACCCCATGAACCCGACGCCAGTATTCCGCCACCTCCCGGCACTCCCAAAGGATATGGAGAAAGGTGGCACTGAGCCCACACCCCTGCTTGCAGAGCCCATCTTCCGAGAATCCCATCGAGACCAGACGGGGGCCCGTCACATACACCCGGTGGAGAATCTTTAACTGGACCAGGCGGAGACGGGCTGGAATGGCGACTTCCTTGGGGGACGATAGTGCGGACTGCCAGTCCTCGTCGTCTAATTCCACCCCGTCCCCCGTCCACGTCTCCCGAAGGCGCACCAATAGGTCAGCCCGATTTATTAATGAGTTTTTTATAGATTAAGGAGATAGTACTGTCGGGAACATGACCATCAAGTATGCGGTCCTCGAGGGGCGAGGAGGCCGGGATCTTGGTCCCCTCCCCAAAGACAGAGAGCAGGGCATGCCGAACCTGGGCGTATCGGAAGAACTCCTTTTCCGTGAGTTCGTATTCGCTTTGGAGCGCCGCGAAGGTCTTAACCGCGCCCTTCATCCATAAGTCTCCCACTCTACTGATGCCAATCGTGTCCCAACGGTCAAACCCCTTCGTTGTCCAGAGGCTTCCCAGTCGGTCGGAGGCAAATAAAGGAGTAGCGCATGTCAGTCGCTCACTCCAGCCCATGGCTACATTGGCCGCCTTCCAAATCCGTACCGCGATCTTAGTGGGGCCCGTCAGGGTCCGTCCAGCCGAGCGGGAGTAAAGCGCCCTGTTATAGTTACCACCGGGAAGCAGGAATTTATCCATCTTATACGCCGGGTTCAAGCCAGGCGCATACGTGGCATGGTTAATGGCTGATAGCTGTGAGGCCCAATAATACCTGCGAATGTCGGGAAGCGCGATGCCCCCGTCGTACCAGGGGAGAGTGAGTTTGGCCAGGGCGATACGCGCCCGTCCGTCCCACACCAGTCTCCTCTGCAGGCTCTCTACTTCCCGAAAGTAGGCCACTGGAATGATGTCGAAGGAGTTCTGAAGTGCATAGAGGAACCTGGGAAGGGACATCATTTTAAACAATGCGGCCCGACCCAGTGGGGACAGGGGCAGCCTACCCCACCGAGCCGTGTCTTCCCTCAAACGCCGAAGTGGAAGCAGGAGATTGTGCTCATAGCGAGCTACCGGGTCCAGCGAGATGTGTATCCCCAGGTATTTAAAGCCGGACAGAGATATTTGGATCGGAAGCCGAGGCGGCAGGAGAGGGGGGCCACCGGAGATAGGATAGACACAGGATTTAGACCAGTTAATCGTGAGACCCGAATTTCTCCCGTAGGAAGTCAAAACGTCGAAGAGAACGTTAAGCGACTGCCGCGGCGAGGTAAGATACAGGAGGATATCGTCAGCATATAACGAGACCCGATCCTCAAAGCCCGGGGCCCACAGGATCCCCCTGATCGAGGGCTCCCAGCGGAGCCAAGCGGCGAGTGGCTCCAGGGCGAGAGCAAAGAGCAGAGGGGACAACGGGCACCCCTGCCTCGTACCCCTACCGAGAGCGAAGGTCCGAGAGACCCGCCCATTAACCACCACCTGAGCCATGGGTCCCGTGTAGAGAAGCTTCACCCAGCCAAGAAATCCCTCCCCAAAGCCGAATTTGGTCATGACAGCCCAGAGGAATGGCCACTCGATGGTGTCAAAGGCCATCGTGGCATCTAAAGAAACCAGCACGGCCGGTTCGGAGAGGTACTCTGCCCTGGCGAGGGCGCCATGGAGTCGCCGCAAGTTGAGGGCGGTGTTGCGATGTGGGATGAAGCCGCATTGATCAGGATGAATCAGATCGCAGATAACGCTCAACAAACGATTGGCAAGGACTTTAGCCAGGATTTTAGGCTCTGCATTTAGCAGTGAGATAGGCCTGTAAGAGGCACAGCGGTCCCGTGGCTTCCCTTCCTTGGGGATCACGACTATCGTGGCCAGTCGCTGGTCGACCGGAAGGGAACCGGCCTCAAGGGACTCCTGAAACATACGACTGAGGAAGGGAGCTAGTTTATCCGGGCGCAACTTATATAATTCGATAGGTAGACCGTTGGGACCCATGGCCTTGCCCGAGCGAAGGGACCGAATCGCAGTCGCGATTTCATCCACCGACAAGGGAGCGTCCAGCTGCTCACGGTCCTCGGCAGAAAGGCCAGGCAAAGCAATGTCCCTCAGGAGAAGGCGAGAATCTTCCTCATCCCTATCAGTCACCGGGGAGTACACAGTCCGGAGGTGGTCGGCAAAACATTCCACAATCTCACCAGGCTCAGTCACACACACTCCATCCGAGACAAACCGGTCCAACCGGGGAGCCCCCCCCCCCCCCCACTTCTGAAAGATGCGATGTGCCACTTGTGATCGGCCGAGTAATGCCGATTGAGACTGTCCGTACCAACATTCAGCACACCGGCCAGATGATTTGCAAACCCACAAATCCAATGGTTCTGAGCACAGGACCAGAGCCGCAGAGCCTCTCGACAGATGAAACGACCCTACTCCCTGTTTGTTGATATACCACATCGCGGTAGTGTTGTCCGTAAGGACCTGAACCGACTGACCGCAAAGGGAAGGGAGGAAGGCCTTTAGTGCCAAACGAATCGCCCGCAATTCCAGCAGGTTGATATGAAGCAACCTTTCCTCTGGAGACCAAAGACCATTGACCTCCAGATCCCCCAGATGAGCACCCAACCTAGAGTGGAGGCATCTGTGATCACTGTGGCCACCGGTGGAGGAGGCTGAAAGGGCTTTCCTTGAGATAGGTTGCTCTGCACACTCCACCGAATCAGCTCCACTGCAGCTTCTCTGCAGATCTTGACCTTCTCCCCGAGATATCTGTTGTGCTGATACCACTGCCTGTGAGGCACCACTGGAGTGCCCTCATGTGGCAGCATGCATGGTTGACCAACAGAATGCAGGAAGCAAACAGACCGAGCAAGCGAAGAACCTTCAGGACTGGAACAACCGCTCCATCGTGAAATTCAGGAATAGTTTCCTGAATGTCAAGAATCCTCTGCAGAGGAGGTAAGCTCAACACACAGAAGTGTCCAGTATTGCCCCTATGAACAGGCTGCGCTGAGAAGGCACCAGGTGAGATTTGAACAACAGATGAGCTGTTACCTGCAAGTGCCGCCAAACCAACCAACCAACCAACTCTGCTTTCAACAGCCAGTCATCCAGGTAGGGGAAAACAGGAACCCCATACCTTCTGAGATGAGCCGCTACCACCGCCATCATCTTTGTAAAGACTCTAGGTGCGGAAGTAAGACTGAACTGAAGAACCGCAAACTGATAATGTTGCGACACTACCGTGAACCGGAAATACTTCCGATGCGACCTAAGGATGGGAAGATGAAAATACGCATCCTGTAGATAGACACCATCTAGTCTTCCTGTTGCAGCGCGAGAAGTTCCTGAGCCAAGGGCAACATTTAGAACTTCTCCTGTCTGAGGTAAAGGTTCAAAATCCTGAGGTCCAGGATTGGCCTTAAGCGACTGTCCTTTTCGGGGATCAGAAAATACCGGGAGTACCAACCCTGACCCCTTTCCAGCTCCGGAACCACCTCTATCACACATTTCTGAAGCAGGGTAAGAACCTCCTGCTGTAAAAGCAGTAAGTGGTCCTCTGAGCACCAACCCTGGCGAGGAGGGTAAGGAGGAGAAGACACCAAAAAGGAAAGGGCGTACCCATTCTCTACAAGATTCAAGGCCCAACGATCTGACATGATCAGTCTCCACTCTTGTAGAAAGTGGGACACCCGACCGCCAACCGGACCAACATGTTCTAAGATGGGGGATCTAGAACTGATTTCCTGATGTACCAACGGTGGCGGGAGGGGAAGTAGAGGAGGAGGATTGTTGAGCTGCTCCCCTGAGGCCTCTTTTATTCTTCCCTCTGTTCGACTTGTTCAAGGGATTCTGCTGTTGCTGGCCCTGTTGAGATTGCTGGCGGCCACAAAAGGAAGCAGATCTCCCAAATCCACGATACCGCTTCTAGCCGTATCCTCTGGACTGCACCTGGAGGCCTAGAGACCTTGCAGTAGCCCTACTGTCCTTAAAATGCTTTAAGGCTGAGTCCGACTTTGAACCAAAGAGTTTTGACCCATCAAAGGGCAAATCCTGCAAAGTCGCCTGAACATCAGGTGAGAAACCAGACGATCGAAGCCAAGCCTGTCTCCTTGCAGCCACAGAAGACCCCATCACACGAGCTACAGAGTCAGCAGTGTCCAGGCCGTGTTGAATCACCTGACGTGCCGCAGCCTGCGAATCGGAAAGGACTTCCAAGAAATTAGCCCGATCCTCCTCAGGCAACTTTGGAGCTAGCTGCATGAATGAGTCCATCAAAGCATGGATATACCTTCCAAGAAGACAGGTTGCATTAGTGGATTTAAGAGCCATACTTGCAGAAGAGAACACCTTCTCTGCTGCCTGCTCCAGAAGATTGCTTCTAACAAGAAGCCTGGACAACTGAACTTTCCGGTGTAGGATGGGAGTATAAAAAAAGCCGGATCACCAGGAGCGGGCCTGTACCTTCTAGAGATGGAACAAGAAACCGCAGAAGCAGATAAAGGCTTCTGCCACACCTCCATTATTGGTTCCGTCAAAGCATCCATAAAGGGAAGCAACGGTTCAGAAGATGTATTAAGAACCTCTGTGAATATTAGATTTCGCCTCAGCTGAGGGAAGCTGTAGACCAAGCAAATCAGCCGCATTCCTTATGACCACATGATAAGGAGCAATGTCTCGCACAACACCAGCATTCGTAGATGGGAGATTATACTCAGGAGAAGTATCCAAGCCACTAGCCTTGCGAAGGCTCTCCAAATCATCCATAGAATCAACAATCTCTCCCTCCTTATTCTGTGCATATTCCTCTTCAAGGAGCCTCTGCGCCTCTCTCCTAGAGCGTTGTTTAGGAGTCGGCAGTGCCACACGTGACGCTGGTGAAGGTATCTACAACGTCGACGGAGGAGCCTCAGCTTCGAACCTAAACGCCGATCTAACTCGAGGCGGTGCCGATGTCAACAGCCTAAGGAGTCCAAGGAGCCGGAGTGGAGGACCTCGGCGCCGGAAAATGCCAAGCCGGAGTCGACGGCAAGAAGGGCATAAAGGGTGCTTCAGGATAAAATTGAGAAACACCCAAGTTAAAGACCAAAGGACCCATGGGCCCGAAGGCGCACCGGATAGAGCAGAGGCCCTGGCAAACATGCCAAACATTGCATTAAGGAAATGCGAAGAATCTGACCCAGGAAAAGCAGGATATGGATCCGTACCTTCCTGAGGTAGAGCTGGAGGCTGCAGAGCTGGGGATGTTGCCCGCACAGGTGAAGCCACCCGGCCTGGAGACTACTCCCCAGGCACCGGAGACATCACTGGAGCCGGCGAGTCTTCATGCAGCAAAGAGCCTTTCGAAGCCTGCGATACCGAATCCGGAGATGGAACCGGTGCCACCTATGGAGATGGAGAGACTAAGTCCTTTCTTCAAGGCAGCTCAGCCGGAGTCGGCGACCTCTACCTCAAGGCCCTAGTTTTTGAAGAACTGTGCCGAGAGCCATGTCTCCTCTTGGACTTCTTATGTTTCTTCGACTTCAATGTATGGGAAGACTAAGACTTTGCCCTCTTACGACCCCTCTTCTCCTTTTTGCCTTTGGCCATAAACAGCTTAGCTTCACGCTCCTTAATAGCCTTGCGATTCATCTTCCTGCAGCTTCGAAATTCTTCGTCATGATCCGAAGATAAACACCAGAGGCAATCTTCATGCGGGTCCGTGATCGACATATTCCCGCCACACTCTGCAGGGTCTAAACCCGGTGTTCCTGGAAGTAGCCATCAGAAACCAACAAGAGATACGAAGTTTTGTTCGAAGAAAATGGAGAGCCCCTAGAAAAACCGTTAAGCGTCGACTGCGCGGAAAAAAGGAACTAACGTCGGCGCGCCGACTAGGTCCCCTTATGGCTCTGATAACGTCAAACGGTGTCGCGAGCAGAGCCTTGCTATTGTGATGTCCTTGTCGAAGTGTTAGAGCTAAGAGAATTTCCACGGAATGCTGGCGCAGGGGGTATTCATAAGGTGAGGAATCCACAGGCAGGAGTATCCATCAGAAAGGACACATCTGAAACAAGCAACATTAACAATGGAACTTCAGGGAGTGATGAATGGCCATTCTTGAACCAGAACACAACTGCCAAACATCCTTCTAAGCAAGACACAACGGTCCGGATCAAGTATATAAGCCGAGGCACATGGTTCAGAAACCAGAAGGATTATAACAACTTGACATCATGTTTATCATAGAAAGCCCTCTTTGTCCGTTAAGATAGTTTGATCGGACAGGATGAGGACCACTGGGATGGGTCTAAGTCCGTCAAACCAAAATTGCCCTTTACCGTCACAGGGGAGATCAGTAGAATGTTGGGCAGAACCGAAAGACCAGCATCCTCTATAAAGCCATGACATAGCGACGCCTCCAGGAACTCTGTATCCCTCCTGAAATGAGCACAGAGGGATCCAAATCCTGGGAATGGAGGAGGGCATGTTCACACTTCAGTCTCTAAAGGGTACACTTGGGTTTCAAGTGGAAAAGGCATGTCCTGCAAATTTGACAGATTTTGGTATAGATCCCATATAGAATAAATGGTGTAGATTCAGTAAAGGTTAAGGTAGACAAGCTTTAGTGATACTGCCTCATCTGGTGAGAAGATATTGAAATATCTAATTAGGTGAACAGTTCATAAAGCACAAAGATAAAGTACAAACTTGCTTGTTCTAACTTGTGAGAATCGCAGTAAGACATCGTGGAGAATGAAATGAGGTCCTGCCACAGAAGATTGTTCCAAATAAGACCGGTGTTTACAACAGAATTGTGGGAGTTGAATACATATTTCAGTCATCAGTAATACCAATGTAAATGCTTAAGCATAGGCCATTTGGCGACGTCACCATCTAATTTTTATCACCAAATCTTATGGAAAACCGAGTGCAGGCACTATGATTTTGAAGAGGTCTGACTCCCACGTGGTAAAATATGTATTTCTTGATCTTTGCCAAAAGGCTGAGAAGCGAAAAATATGTATTTATCTACATTCTCTATTCCCATGGAATCCGATGGCATTTAGTACTGCTGCAGGCTTATTGGAAAGCCCAGCAAGTGAGACCAACTCTCCGTGACGCATCATTACAGTGGAGAGAAGAGAGGAGACCCAGGCTTTGTCCTAACGTGATAGAGCGGACCAAACAATGACACAAACAAATGAAAGCCACAGCAGCAATTGGTTAGTAACATTACCCCTAAAGACACAGTGTAAATTGTTGTGAGCCTCTCACATGACTCCATATGCTGGTTATAGGGTGTTGCCCCTTGCTTCTGAGTATTCCAGGATCTAAGCTGAATCAAGTATAGATGGACAGAAAAACAGATAAATATGCAGTGGGTGAGTCATGGCCCAAATTTGTGTAGAGAAACAGAGTGGCTGAATTAACAGTTCTGGATGGTATATCTCCACTGAAATCCCACTAGTACAATTTAATCCAACAGAACAGGGAGTAACTAGACAGACTCTGTTTTTCCAAGAGAAATTCCTCCCTGTTTTGCCTCTTCTGTGGGGACCAACAAACTGATTTACCTGTTTGAAGGGGGTGGAGGAGCAGGGAGATATGGACAATGTGGCTGTGGGGGGGGGGGGGGGGACTGCATTTTTCGCGGTAAGGCTGGGGCTGGCTACTGGGAGTTCACTGCAATTTCAGCTCAGTCCCGACAGGTTTAATGGGGAAAACATGTATCAGGTGTTTCCACACCCAGGAAATCAGAAGTGGAAACACCGGCTAATGTATAATTGATGGGAGCGGTATCGCACCTGGGGCTACCAAACCACTTAGCCTATAATCAGTGCTTGGGTAGGAATGAGCAGGGTGCAAGGGAAGTACCATGGATAGTCAGAAAAGGAAGTTGGATGCAAGGGCGAGAGGCATGTTTTGGTGTTTGGTCAAGAAAGGGAGAGTCCAGGTTCTCCAGTCCTTTGATAATGAAGGTGGTAAAGAAGGATACAGTGGTATTGAGAGATGTTAAAGTGTCGAAGAAAGAGATGACCAATGTTTCTGAAGGCAAGTGTTCGAGTGAAAAGACCTCTGCATGGAAAGGACTTGAATGAAGAGTATGTGGACGGTTATAATGCGCTCGCACTAGAATTGTATTTAATACAGGGCAGTTGACAGTTGCTTCCCAGTGATTGTTGCTGTTAGGTGTGAATGTGCATTCTTTGGGCTTTCATTGGGATATACACCTTGGATCTAGCTTGTATGTCCAAGAGGCTCGTTCATCCACTCAACAACAGGACCCAGGATTTATTTTTTGCTCATCAGCAACTCGGCAAACGTGCAGAAACGGCACCTAATTTTCCCTTCTTTGAAGGTGAAGGAGATCCAACAAAGGATCCGAAGGCAGGGAGACAGAGGGCGGTTGCATTCGTAAGATATGTGTTGCCCTATTCACTGCCCTCGCAAAATCTACGGTAGCCTCTGTGGCCATCCGGCGGGGAGACAGCAAGTCATCCGTTGGGATGGTTGCGGACTAAGCTGTCCATTCAACGACAAAGGCCTTGCAGAAAAATGGGCCGGCCCGTGCCCCCTGGGCCCCTGCTCCGTGGAGCATGGAAAAAGCCCTGTAGGCGGCAAACCCACAGGGGTCACATCCTCCAGCAGCGGAACAGGCAGGGGTGGAACCAGCGTCAACAGACGTCGGGAAAGTGTGGGATTGGCGCTGATGACCACTGTAGAGGACTCGTCAGACTGGAGTTGACTCGACCTCCACTGAGACAGTATCCTGCGGGGAGGAAAAAAGTCAACTCTGAGTCGAACTCCACGCTGCAGCCACATCCAGCGACAACGCAGGGAGCCCTGCAGGACTGTGCGAAGACACGTCAGGAGGGCTAGAAGTCAGAGCGAGACGCCCATCCGGGCCGCGACCAGACATCGCAGCAACCCCTGAGTCGGATTTAAGGCATTCGGTTGGCGCCGAGGGCGAACCCCCGACATGATTCTCTAACCCCTCTGTGGGGCCCGAAGGCGCACCAGGGAGAGGGGGTGACCCAAAGAAGGCCTCCAGAGCCCTGAATTAGGCCTCCATCTGGGTCCGAGTCGCCCCAGTACCAGGAAATGGTGGATAGGCGGAGGTCGACTCCTGAGGGCTCGCTTCCGGTGAAGACCTGGAGTGACTGCCCTCGACGCCACGCTTATGCAAGGTCGATGACCTCCGTGACTTCTTCCGGTGCTTACCTGAGGCAGGCGAACGACATCCACAGGAACGACTCCAGGATCTGCCTTTAGCAGAGACCTCCGCATGGGAGGAAGAACTGCGCCGTTTGGAGCCTTCCGCCCAAGACGGGAGCCGGCGCCGCAAGGACTCTTGACAGGGACTCCCGCGCAGAAAACAGTTTCATCTGATGTTCCCGCAGGGACTACGGCTTCAGCTGCGGGCAGGTGTTGCACTCAGCGGAGTCGTGGTGCTCGCCCAAGCACCACATACAGATCTCTTGTGGATCCGTCGCCAGTATCTGCCGCTAACAGGATGCACGCGATTTGAAGCCCGCAGGCATCCACATACTGTTCCTGAAGCGAAAGGTGTCGTGAAGGCCTGAACAAAAACAGGGCAGAGGAAACGCTAAACTCCGGATCCGTGTTGGGACGCAGAAAAGAAGAAAACTCACGTCAGCACGCCGCGGGCGTCTTATATGGCTCCATTGATGTCACTTCCGTGGATGACGTCAGGAGAGAGCCGGGAGACACTGCCCCCCTGGCGTGCAGAGGTACTGCTGGGGAAAAAGTTTTTTGGATCCAGTCTGACGCCTGGGGATATAGTTAAGGAATCTGCAGCTAGATGTCTCTATCAGATAAAATGTTAACCGCCCCACTGTACACAATTCCCAATAGCACAAATTAAGCAATGTTAGCACAAAACACTCCATTATCACAATTAAACCTTAACCTCATTTCTATTAGCGGAGGAGATTAAAATTGAGAAATCTACATATTTTAACAGTAACTGTAAATGTTCAATAGTGATAGCAACTTTAACTGGCAAAGTCATGATATTAAGGGGCGGGCATGGATATTCCAAAAACCCATTATCCCACCCCAGTCCGGGAGACACCCCTCGCCCCCCCCATCCCACAGTCTCTTCCCTCCCCCCCCCCCCCCCCCCCCCCCCCCCCCTGGAATCTGGGACGGGGTCCCCAGTGTCATTGTGTGTCAAAAGATACGTTTGAATAGGGGCCCAGATATCCTGCGGGCGCGAGGTGGGAGGCATAAGGTCGGCATAGGTGTGCAACTGGTCCTGGCAATATGAGGTCTGTAATCCAGTCCTTAAATTTGGGAGCCTGACCCCGCCCCCATCGGCAGGCGATACGTTGCTTCGCCAACAGAAGAGCCAAAGAAACATATCTCCGTATCTTAAGTGGGACGTGTTCCGTGTACCCCACGAGCACAGTGAGGGGTTCGGCGGGCACATGCACCCCAGACATCTCGTCAAGCGCCTGTAGTACCTCCCCCCCCTCCCAGTAGTCCCGAATCGGTGGGCAGTCCCAGGCCAAGTGTCCGAAGCCAGCCTCCCCCGTCCCGCAACGATCACAGCGGTCATTATCACGCAGTTGCATCCGGTGTAGCCTAGCCGGCGTGCAGTATAGACGGTGAACATATTTATAATGGATGAGGCGTAATCTGCTATTGACCGATATGGCGCCCGTCTGTTGACAGCAATATGACCATTGTTCCTCCGTGATGGGGGTTCCCAATTCAGCCTCCCACTTCCCCTTAGCTGGGGCCTGAGTCCTCTCACACTCCCCCTGGGTAATCCCATATAATCGAGATACTACATGTTCAGGGGGATTGTGTTGTAGAAGGACATGTAAAGGGGCCATTGTAGGGGGTTCCTGTCTAAGCCTTGCGTAGGTGAACCGCTCCAAAGGGGTGGGATTCAGAGTGCCTCACTACTTTTAAACTTGCCATTCACATACAGTTGGCCCCAGGTAAGACGAGACCATTTCCTTCCGTCGTAACTGGGAGGTCATGCCTCCCCTGTAATGGCACTAATGGCGAGTAAAGAATAGGGCATTTTAGTCTGCGTGCCAGCTCTTGCCACGCACGAGTGGTGCATTGTACGGTAGTAGATGCTAGATGTCTGGGGACTGCAGTGGTACCCATATATCCATCCTCCATTGCCAAATGCGGCATGTAAGGGGGATGGTGCATCCAGTACACCGCATAGTGCGCCTGAGCGCATATAAAGTATAATTCCATGTCTGGGACCTCAAGTCCCCCACTCTCAAACAGCCGAGTGAGAACGTCCCACGCCAATCTGGGTTGTCGCCCACCTCACGTTAATCTCATCAGCTGAGCTTTGACACTTTGAAAAAAGCACCGGCTAGGAGCATACGGGATGTTAGTAAAAAGATAAAGCAGCTTAGGCAATAGTATCATCTTAATCAACGACACTCGAGCGGCCATGGCGAGAGGCATTGCGATCCAGCGAGATAGCCTATCCGTAAGAAGATCGAGAGCACAGCCATAATTAGATCGCATCAGCTCGTCGAGACACTCGAATGCCAAGGTAAGTGACTGTCGGAACACCATGTGAGAGGGAAGTCCGGATCAAACTCCGGCGTGGCATCAGTGAGTGGAAAGATTTGCGATTTCCCCCAATTCAGTTATCCCAGATAATTGACCGAACTGGTTGAGCAACCGGAGAATAGGATTAAGGCTGACCACCGGGTCCCGCAGATATAGGGTCAGATCATCAGCATAGAGGGAGATCAGAATCTGCCTCGCCGGGTAGTTCAAAGCATTCTCCCAGAAATGTTGTCGCACTTTTGCAGCCAGGGGCTCGATGGCGAGAGCGAAAAGCAGGGGCGACAGGGGACTTCCCTGCCGGGTGCCCCGCGTAATCTCAAAGGAAGCGGACTGCACCCCATTAACCAACACTAGCGCATACCCCGGAATACAATAAATTGATCCATGCCAAAAATGGTGCCGGAAACCACATACATTGTAAAACAAAGGCGAGGTAGTCCCATTCCAGGGAATCAAACGCCTTCGTGGCGTCGAAATACAGCTGCCGCGTTGAGATTAGGGTCTGTCGTGGAGGAGCGCAAATAGTGTGCGCAAATTATGGGACGTGCCTCTAGTGGGCACAAAGCCTGATTGATCAGGGAGTACCAATGCTGTCATAAGAGGACTGGTCCTATTAGCGATCAGTTTGGCTAAAATTTTGGCGTCCACATTGATTAAGGAGAGAGGCCTGTACGAGTCACAATAGGAAGAGGGTTTCCCTGGTTTAGGCAGGGATATAATTCGCACCTCTCTCCTAGGAGGAAGTATACCAGTCTCCCGGGCCTCCTCATAAACATGTCGCAGCACCGGGATAAGTATGGGATAGAAGGTTTTATAGAATTAGGCCGGTAAGCCGTCCGGACCCGGCGCTGTTCCAGATTGCAACTGCATGATGGCCGAAATAATTTCTTCATCCTCGTGGTGTCTCAACAGGAATTCCCTCTGCCCGTCCCCCAGCCAGGCGATCACAGTGTCAAAAAAGGGAGAGAAGTCCACCGGATGCTCCCTCCGCGTCTTATAAAGACCTATAGTAATTTCGAAACATCTCCCCTATCTCAGGCGTATCGCTATGCAGAATCCCGTCCTCTGCCTCCACTTCAAGGACTACATTAGCAAATTGCGGAGGTCGAATCAAGGAAGCCAGCGTTTTCCCAGGCCTGTCCCCCTCCCCGTATCTCCGCGCTCTAAAGTATTTTCCTTTGTATTTACATTCGCATTCTGCTGTCTCATGGTATTCAGAGAGCACCCCGCGCAGTTTAACTTGCAATGCCGGTGTAGGGCGAACCTGCAATTCCTCCTCAATACCTTTAAGTTCCGTCTCCAATCTACGCAGAGTAGAACGGATATCGCGCAGCACTCCCCCCTCTCTTCGTAATACACAAGCCTCATATAGTCACTTTGAAGGCTTCCCACACAGTGGAGTACTGCGTCTCCACATTGCGAGGGAAGAAATCCGTGACCTCCTGTTCTAACTCCTGCTTGAAGACCGGTCCAGTAAAGAGGGGAATGAACCGCCAGAGTAGCAACGGATATTCCACATGCGGTGGGCCATAACCACCAGCACCGGGGAAAGGTCAGAGGAAGGTGAGGTGTGTGTCAACCAGTGGGCTACCCCTTGGTGATGAGACAAGCATCAATTCTGGACCATGAAGCTCGGGCCGTAGAATAGCAAGTACCCTCGCGTCGCAAGGGGTGTGAGTACCGCCAGGCATCTAGCAGCTCATTATCAGCCATTATCGTCTGTAGGGTGGCTTGGGTCCGAGAATAGTGGTGGGGTTGCGGGTGTGACCTGTCCCGAGCAGGGTCAACTGTAACATTAAACCACCCCAACCCATCCCCCCCCCCCATAACAGGTGTGTAGACCCAATCTCTAGAATTTTGCCCCAAAGCACTCGGAAAAATTCTGGGTCGTCCGAATTGGGTCCATAACACGAAACAAAGGTAAAGGAGTAGGAGGCAAGCCTCCCCCAGAGGATGGAGTATCGGCCCTGCTTGTCCGTGACCGACCCAATGAGGGTATATGGAAGGGACTTCTTCACAAGGATACAAGTACCGCAGGCATATGAGGAATAGGAGGAAAAACATGTGTATCTGGCCCATCGCCCGGCAAATGTGGAAGGGGCAGCAGGGTTAAGGTGCGCCTCCTGCAGCATCGCACAGTGTATATTCTGGCGGTCTAAATAAGATAATATATGTCTGCGCTTGCGAGGGTCCCCCAGTCCTCGGACGTTCCAGGTAAGGAAACGAAATGCGGGGGATCTGAAGTGTTTAGTCATTGCAGCGGTTGGGGTAATACTTGTATAAGCGGCGAGCTATCGCCAACTGGGAAACAGAGCTTGGCACTAAACTGACAACTAAGGCCAGGGTATGTATCATGACGCTACTTCGTTCTAAACTTGCAGGATAAAACTCAACATCTTCACCCCCACCCCTCCCACATAAGCAGCCCAATCCTGCCGTGGTAGTCGTCCCACAATCCCCCCCCACCTCCCCCCCCCCCCACCCCCCCCCCCCCGCCAGTCCCCCAACTTCGTGCTCCCACCATGGGAGAATGACTCACCCTGAACCAAACCCAGCATTGTAACACCCACAACCAGTCTGAAAAGGGTTCACCTGCGAGGTGGAGTCTAGAGGGCGTCCAGGGGTCTTCCTCACCATAGCGAGGGTGTTCGGGCAATCAAATGGAGGATCATCTCGCTGCAATCAGTGTGTCCAGCCAGTCTTCCCCCCCCCCCCCCGCCCTCCCCCCTGCAGCAGTCCCATAGCCGGAAGTAGCATACAGCTTTAACTTCGTCGGTCAAAGCGGCGAGGGGGCAGCCCCCCCGCCCCCCCAGGAGCTCCGAAGTTACTGCAGGATTGTGTAAGTTCTAGTGCATTGTTAACCACTGCTAGACTCCGGGGGAGGGGGGGGGGGAGAGCGCCCACCCCAGACCCCACATTCCACTCTTGTGTCCAGCCAGCTCTATACCCACAGTGCCTCCATTAAAATAGCCACGGGGCAGATTCGCTTTGTATAAGACGCACTGGAGCGGCATCCAATTATTCAACATCTCCCCACTCACGCCGGGGTGGGGAGGCGTAGATGCGCGACCCGCCTCTGGCCGCGGTATGGATTTAAGAAAATCTTGCGCCAATTGCGGGGTGCTGAAGAAGTGCTGCTTACTTTGGTACGTCACTTTGAGACGAGCTGGAAAGAGCATTGCGTATGGTATCTTGAGCTGCTGCAGTTTCTTCTTCACTGGAATGAACTTACGGCGCTGATCTTGCACGGCTAGAGTGAAGTCGGGATACAAAGATCTCCATCCCCTCATAGCGGAGCTGACCCCGTTCCCTAGACAAGGTAATTGAGCAGTCGGGCTATTATCGGACGCGGCACGGCCCCAGGCACGGGGCGAGGAGCCAGCGCTCTCTCGACCACCAGCACCGGCGAAAAGGCTTCTCTCCCAAAGAGCCCAATCAACAGGCGCTCTACGTAATCCTCCATCTGGCCAGTAGCTGTGGATTCCGGTATCCCTATGAGGCGGAGATTATTTCTTCGAGACCGGGATTCTAACTCTTCATTCTTGGCCGCGACAGCTCTCCGGGCCCTCTCCATATCCAGCGTGCGAGACGTTGTCGCGGTAGAAGTGTCCTCCAGATCCGATATCCTCCGTTCCGTCTCAGTCAACCGCCCCTCATGCTTGTCTACTCTATGCGTTACCCCATCGAGCCGCGCAGCCATGGAGTCCATCCTGGATTCAATGGAGGTCAGGCTGGACTGTACCGCCAGGATGAGGTCCTTCAAGTCTGCGTTAGAGGGCGCCTGGACTGCCACTCGATCGTCGTCCGGATCCATTTGAGAGCGGGTGTTGTTGTGCGCCTCAAAGTTGATTTTGGGCTGGCGCCCATCCAGTTTTCCCCATCCTGCGCGACGGCACCGCAAGTCCTTCAAGCGAGATACACACCTCCAGCCCCAACCACGGCAGTGGAATTCAGCCTCCCAGCCGCTGCACCAAGAGCCTACGTGCCTTGTCTTCACCGGTCACTCGCTCGAGAGGCTCACCATATGCGGGGTAGGCCAGGAGCCACAGCGCAAGGCGCGCCCCAGAATGGCCCAATGTATTCGCCCAATATCCGCTGCCGCGCCAAGATGTCCCGGCCTTGGCAGCCTTGGTTGTCGGGAGAGCTCCACCGCCTCTCCTGCTCCACCAGCAGCCGCCAAAGCAGGGATTGAGGGAAAGGGCTGTCCAGTCTCACCGGGCAGTCCGCAGCCAGATCCACAGCATGAGGCCCCCGCCCCAATTATCGCCTCCTTGTGTCCGCAGCAGAGGGGGTGGGGGCGCGCGAGGCAAGGCCTGGCACACCGCGCTTTTCACCTCGGGTCCAGGATGGCCCAGACTGCGGTGCTCGTCTCGTCACTCTCCGCCTCAGAGATATCCTCAGGCCGCTTGCTCGCGCTAGGACCCAGCGTCCCCGCTCCGCTCTTCCCGCTGCATGCGTGAGCCGAAGCCAGGTGCTCCAAGGCTGCCGCGGCTCTCCCGGGCAGAGCAGCGCATCCGTCGCTCCTCACGGCAGCCGCCTGGGTCCGCGATCACTCTCGCCGCAGCCCTCGCTGTCTCCAACCGCACGGCGTGTCCGGGCCGCCACCGTCCGGCCTGTCTCCTCACAACCTGGGGGAACGCAGCTCACATACCTCCCCGGGTGATTGCAGCGACCAGGTCAAGGCACACGCGGAGCAGATCCAGGCAGCTCCGCCACTGCAGGGTGTCCGGCCCGCCTCCAAGCTATTCTGCCGCCACCGCTGCCATGTTGCGCTCACCAGCCTCCAGGAATCTCCCATCAGTTTCAGAAAGCGTCAGGTAGGACCGCCGGATATTTTTACGCTCGTTTACTCTGCTCATCTTGCTGCACACACCGCTGTACTTTTTCCGCCGCAGAGCGTCCGGATGATCAGGATACTAATCTGATTTGGGCCAGAACCGCTAGAGCCTCACCAGCGTGCGGCCATCTTGCTTGGCGCCCTCTAGCGCCCCCACTGCAGTCAAACCTTCTATCTAGACTCTAGAGCAACAAGCATTTGCAATGCAATATGTCTCGCATTAGGAAAGTTTGAGCTTTTTGTAGTAAATTGACTAATTTTTTTATTTGTGTTGGTATTGGAAATATTGACATTGTACATGAGAAAGCTAGTAATGTCAATAGTTTTAACTGTTGCAAATGTGACACCTATAGCATTTGTAATGCAATATGTGTTGTAATTACATGACTTAAATGTATTGATATTACAAATAACAATGGCTTTTAATTTTTGCAAATAATTAATACTTAAATAAAAGTTAATGTACATTATAATGGCAATCGTTTAAACTTTTGTTAACTCTTGTGAAGATTATGTTTAGTGTATTTAACAGAAGTTAAATATCTTTTTTTTGTGTGCCATTTGTAATAAAGCCTAAATTTTGAGAGCACATATTAGAGCCAGTTGTTGTTGAATGGTTGTACAGATTGATACTGTGGTGGCGGTGAGTGATGCTGTGGTGATGCGATAGAGTGCAATAGTCCGATAGATAAGATAGATCAGGGGTCTTCAAACTGTGGGGTGCGACCCCCAGGGGGGCTGTGGAGCGATGCAAAGGGGGTCGCGCCTTCCAGGTCACACTTCTTCCCAGGCCCAAGGGCTTCAGCCCTACTCTTCCCCCGTCCTGTGTCTCAGCCCGGGCTGCTGCAGTGCAACTCTAGCTGCTGGGGGTTCAGCTGGGCAGTATCTGGAGTCTTATCTCCGGGCACGCCTGAGTTTTTCACAGGTCTTTAAAGACCATTTGCATATTTACATGCCTTTGTAAACTGGTTACAGAGGCTTAGTGTTTTTTCCTGGTTCCAGTACCCCCTGCGTCCCCACTGTGCCTATTCCTTACATTTGGATTTTACATTCACTGCCATAGTGTGAGAATACATTTCATGTAAAGGAATATAAAATAGTTGCCAAAAGAAAAATGCCTGCTGTGTTTTGTTTAAAGAGCCTGCAAAGACCTAGTCTTGACACTAAATAGACTTATAAATAAAAAAAGTATGTATTCATTCATTATGTGACTTTTCTGTCTGTTCTCTTTAATTCAGTCATGGATCATTGTAGGCAGCCTTAGAACACAATTAAAAGTACTTTCTATTTGTATTTTCTGTTCGAAGTAGGCACAGATAAGTGCTGAAAATACAGCTTTAGGGGACTGCTTATTTTTGTACCGACTGGGCCATCAAAATAATCTGCTGGCAACCCTAACAATAGGACTGTAAGTTTGTTGCAGGATCAGCACATTATTTCCTTCACACTCTATCCCCGATTAATGCCGCAATAGTTTAACTTGTATCTGAAACACTACACCGCCGTCAATATGCTGAGTTTCTTCATGTGTCTGGGAATGCACCCTGCATTCAGACAACTCACTCTTCATTCTCTCCCTTCACTTTCACGCTCACTGGACTCACAGCGATCACATGCACTCACTGATCACCATGCACACTGATCACCATGCACACTGATCACCATGCACTCGCACCATTCACCCGCTCACCCTGCACTCACAGTAATCGCTCTGCACTCACAATTCACCCGCTCACCCTGCACTCACAGTAATCACTCTGCACTCACAATGCACTTGCGCTTTTAACACTGTACCTCAGCCTGCAGTCACACAAGCACACTACTCATCCTGCACTCATGTGACACTTCACTCACCTGTCCCCCTCACTGCTCAATATGCAACTCACTCAAACAAGCCCATCAGTAATCATACATTCATTCATCCCATTCTGAACTTGCATCCGCACCCAAATACATACGCCACCTCACTCACCCTGCAGTCACTCCTCTTACCCTACTCTCACACTGTTGCATCGCTCACCGTGCACTCGTCACCTACACAGTGCAGAGGGTTAATGTGCCTGCTACAAAGAATATGTACCATGCATATCACAGAAATGAGTGTGAGTAAACTAGGAGTAGCGCTACAAAAAAATGAAATGTTTGCCAGAAAGGTGCTATAGAGAGATGAGGTGCATTGTTGGTGAGTGAAAGTGAAGGAAACGGGAGTGGGGCACCAAAAAAGACTGTTGCATCGTGTGCGACCAGTGTTAGGACCAGCCCTGGCTGGGAGTGTTAGCCCCCCCCCCTCCTGAAGTTCTGGTCTAGTGACTCCCCTGCTTCTCCCTATTTATTATTTACATTTGTAGTGTGCTGCTGTTACCAAAAGATGTCCTGGGGCTAATAACCATCTGCTGCCTGAAGGCAAGTGAGAAAAACACAGAAGGAGAACCAGCCAAATGGGGTAACCTACAGAGCATAGAGAGGTTTTTATATCTTCCTAAAGGATAACAGATTCTTGGTGGAGCAAAGGAGGGTACAAGTTCCATAACTGCGCGGCCTGCACCAAAACAGCAAGACAGACAACTCATGCCTTCTTGAATTAGGGAACAATAAGCAGAGTGGCACAGGCCGAGAGGAGCATACGGGTCCAACCTGTATGCTTGGTGAAGAGAGATGAGAGAGGACAGCAAGGGAGTGAGAGAATTTGATTGAAGAGGTCAGGGATGAGGAGAAATGTGAATTGCTGAAGAGAAGTGTGAACACGCAAGAAGTGAGTGTGAGCCAAAGGTGATGGCTTCTGTTAGAACAAAGGGGAGATGTGAAAGATGAATGGGGGGCGACTGCAGAGGTGTAAGGTACAAATAGACAAAAAAGTGAATGGAGAGACGAGGTGAATGAAGTGCTGAGGGGCACGGGAAGTGACGGGGCCAGAGAGGCCATGAGATAAATTCGAGAGACTGTTCGAGATGAGGGCAGTGAAAGGACAGAATGGCAAGAGGTGATTAAAGGTGAAGTGAGAGGTTGAATGGGGAGAGTTCAGAAGTTGTAAAAAGGAGTGAAAGAAAATGGCCTGCAAAGTGAGAGAGGGATCCAGGATAAGGAGAGGAGAGAGGGATGGAAGGGAGTGGGTGAGAGGAAAGCTGCATGGGTAAACTGCGTAACTCTGCACAAAACCACCAGAGTTTTAAGGGGCTCCTGCTTCTCCCAGCCAGGGCCAGGTGAGCTTCTAATATGGCAGCACGTATTCCTGGGGAGTGGAAGGCCCTTCACAAAGGTTGACTAGAAATCTATCTGATAATTGCTGTATTTTGGATATAAACTGGTACTGATGGGGTGAAATTTTTCCTCAGTGTTACTGTGTGTGAAAAATGTCAAAATGATGAAGCAATGCTATCCCAAAATACGTGGCATCACATAACCTCATTTACATTTTCTTCCCACACAATTTAGTCAAGCCTGTTGCGTGATTTGGTCCTCACCTGCCTAATAATTCCAGTAGCCCTGCCTACAGGTTTAGAAATTTGTCAGGAGGGGTTCCTTATGCCTCAAAATGTTGACAGGGGGGGGTCTCGGCATCCAAAAGTTTGAAGACCTCGGAGATATGAGATGGAGGGATGGGATGGAGGGATGGAGAGTGAGGGCGATAGTGTAATTATGTGGCACTGAGTGTTATTTTGAGTATCTTGCATTGTAATTAATTGGCACTGAGTTATTTGGAGTGCATGTGGCATTGAGCGCTGTTTAATAATGTGGTGTGCAACTGTGGCACTGATTGGTTTTTAGAGTCTGTTGTATTGAGTGCATTGTAGTTATGTGGCATGTAATCATGTGGCTCTGAGTGGCATTCAGAGTGTATGTTGCCTTGCCTTGTATTTCTATGGTTCCTTAAACCCTTAGAGGCAATTCTTTCCTTTTAACTAAAAGGATGGTAGTTAAATGGTGGCTACGGGGAAGCTGAGTGCTGAAAGGCAAAGAACACGGGCCAAAGCTGGAAGAAAACACGAGATGCGAGAGGCATGGGTGTGTGGCAAACACTGGTGGGGTTCAGAGCATTCTGTTGCTGCCTTAACGCCTATGTGTGTGAGCAGTGGGGCTGTGTGTGTGAACTGCCTAAAGTTGCAAGAAAACATATGGTTATTTAAATCCTTAGACGCAGAATTAATGGGGCTAATGTTATCGACCTTGGAAGGATGAAAAGGGAATGAGCACGGCATATGTTAACTTTGTAAGCGCAGAAAGCGTGCAGGGCAAACTTATTATTTTAGTTGTTTGAGACTCAGATCTGGGCAAAGCTGCAAGAAAACACGGAGGGGGGAGGGTGGGCTGTGTGCTGGAAGGCAAAGAGAACACTGGCATAAAAGTGAAATTGATGGATGGCAATGCGTCCGTGAGACTAGCCCTGTGGTGGGGGAGGGACAGTTGTGAGAGGCGCCATGAGGAAACAATCTCTCGGCGTGCGGGGCGGGGGAGCGCATTCCAGGCGGGGGAGCGGACTCTTTGAAGTATGATGCCGAGGCTGTGGCTACACGTGCACGCGCCAGTGGGCTGAAGCGCTTCCCCAAACTGATTGCATGGCGGCACGATGCACGTGACTGTGCGCGTGCTCGCCATGCAATCCACTTTTGGGAGCACTTTGAAATGCCCCTCTTACTAGAGTCTCGCATAGCGATTGCGTAAACTCAATAGCTAGGCGAGACCTAAAAATGACAATCCAGTCAATGTTAGTCGTTCTCTTCACTCTGCCAGCTGTACTGATGGGTTATTAATTCTTCAACAGTTCATGACTTAGAACTGGGCAGTCACAATGATTATTGGGCACAGGCTACCCAAAAATGACTTGTAGAACCACAAAAAAATGGACGGAATGCTGAACACCTTCAAGCATTCACCCACAGTAGTAAATCTGGGCCTAAATCCATTGTTTTTGTACTCGCCATGCCATTCAAGTTTGGACCCATTCCTATGCAAATCAGTTTTGACCCTGCTCCCCATGGGAACAGTCCAGCCCGAACTGACAGGCCAGGTCCTCCTGTACCAGGAACCAGCATTCTCGGACCGGTTTTGGGGTATCTCCCCTCATCAGGCAGGCTAGCTTGAATCCAATGGCATAGTGAGCAGGGGACTCACACCTGGGCATACCCTTCCTACTTAGGGCGACCATAGGAACACAAAGATGATGGACCGAATGCTGAACATTGTCAAACATTCACCCAAAGTTCACCGATCTCGGCCTAAATTCATCTTTTTTTTCTCACCATGCCATTACAGTTTGGAAATAAATATTAAACCCTAGTTGGATTATAAAAGGGCATTTTTGCATCTAGACCACACACCCAGCTTTTCGAAGTGTCTCTTCTTCCAGGCCGTTCCCCAAGGAACTACATATTTGACTAGTTGATCAAACTAGTCAAATATGTGTTTGACTTATGCAACACTTTGTTGTCCAATCTAGCAGCGTAGCAGAAACTGTCTTTCTTTATTCAGGCCATAAAGAAGAGCCGCTCCTCTTACTAGAACCAACATTACCCAGATCTTTCAGATGCAAAAGGGGTTTATTGTGTCTTTAGACTGCCCTGCTTTTTTCTGAAGCAGGAAAATACAACCGGAGAAATCCCATAAACCCAGTTGACAAGCGGGTAACGCAGTAACAAACAAAATCTCAACAGGTAATATTTGAAAGACAATTAATCAAATGTAAACAAATACAGGAAGGAGACACTCAGAGAGACCTGTCAGAATTATCCCTAGAAAAACTAGTGGGTGGTATTTCTCAGGGGTGCCCCATTGGTAAATTTGTGATGGGTCTGTCGTTTCCCTGGGTATTCATAGTGGTAAATTGCCTGTGCGCTTCCCCAGCCTCGTCCGCGGCCTCCCTCTAAAAAACAATGGGGAGGAGTGGTGGTGGAGATGGTCTACCTTGATTTCGATCTGAGATGGTCCCTTAACCAGGATTAGACTCTTTAGCAGAGGTATTGGTCGGAAAAGGTAACTACTTGGTGGTTTTTGTATCTGCCCCAGTTGCGTGTTCTTAGGGGTTAGTGGGGGGTATTATGAAAATTATCCTGTAGATTTGGGTAGTTCCTCTCTATGTTGTAATTTTTTTTTTCAGTCTGAATCTTATTGATTTTCTTATTTTGTTCTAATGTGTCCAAGGTGGTCATGGTAGTGTTTAGTTTATCAAGTAGATTCTTGGCATCAGTCAGGCTGCTATCCTAAAGTAGGAGTTTCTCTACTTCCGCATTCTCCTCCAACACTTTCTTGCGGTGTTCTATGGCTGTCTATGCCGAGGAACATCTGGTGGCTGCATGTTGAACTTACGATCTTGTGTAAAGCTGGCAGGTGTATTGTGTATTTGGAGTCCGAACGAAATAACGCCTGATTTTAAATAGTGAGCATGCGTGCATATAGACCTGTTTGTTTTGGTTTCTTTCTCAATTTTTCCAATCAAAACTTGTCAAGTGTTGGTGGCAGGAATGGAGGAGGCAGTGGAGGGAGAAGAGAAGGACCGTTAAGGATTTGGTTGATGTAGTCAGAGTAGTTGGGTATTTCCCTGTGTAGGCAAATTACACACTACTCTCCCATAATTGGGGTTCTGTAATCGAAAGTCCACAAGGGACACACTCACAGCCCAGCGGTTGCTTCCCCCCCCCCCCCCCCCCCCCCCCCCCCCCAAGGACCGCCGCGACTCATTCACTTAGACTCACGACCCCGCTACTCGCCTATGGAAGTCTAAATGATCTCTTCTGGGCATGCTCATGCAGCAGGTAGTTTTTTCCCCCTCTGCCTTAGCTGCCCTCTCCATTTTTCCTCCCAGGTACCACCTCTCCCGATTCCCTTTCCTTTCTCCTTTTTCTGCAGCAGTCTCAAATACACTGGTAATCTCGTCTTGATGACCTGAAATCATTCAGGTCGAACACTGTCAAAGTACAGTGTTCTCACGGCTTCCTTTGCTCATAACATGTTTCAAACTAATTGTACTCATTGCTCATGTTACATACCAATTTTAATCATGCTTTTGTTGCTGTTGCCATATCACATGCCTCACTTGCGCCGTTCACCCTTTCACGAGCACTATGTGTACACTTTTTTGATTACACTGATATTGAAGAACAGTATCGCTGTCTGAAATGAAACCCTTTCCGCTACAATACCTAATACAGATTGTGATATCTTGTCACGGTGTCTCTCCCCATAATAGGGAAAACGGCAGTGGACCCAGAAAATTGCCGCACCTAAACTGCTAGCTCCCAAAATATGTCTGTGGTTCAAACAATGTATCTTCCACTGTGTGCACTCCTTGTAAGCAACCTTTGCCAAAAAGTGCCACCCTATGCTAGGGAGACTTAATAAAACTGCAAAACAGAGGTGCATGAAACCCCCACTGGGAATCCTGAACATTTGGGAAGCAAATGACCTTACAGACCTAGAACAGTTCACTACCCTGGGATACACCCTGGTTAAAAGAGCTATTGATATGAAATGGGGGGCTGCAGACAAGCCGTTGCTGATTGGTTGGTGGAAATGGATAAATGTATGGTATTTGAGAAAAGTCTACGAAACCAGAGGTTGACCTAAGAAGTGGGATAGAAAATGGGGTGGCCTGGAACGCCTATCGGGGAGAACTGTGCATTTCACCAACTGTAAAACTTGAATTGCCACATTGGAAATTCATGAAAATGTAATACCTGACTGTATTGTTGCATATTAAACAGTATTTTCAGTGATGAACTGTATATCATGATATCTGTACATGACGAATGTTCCAATTATCAAAAAAGAGGTGCACCATATTTGCAACAAATCACAATCCATAAATATTTTCAAAATTCCAAAACCGATTAAAGACATTTTTCTTCTCTTTATTATCTATTTCTTAAAGGTCCTTCATATGTTCACAGCAAATACCAGCTAACTCGTTTCGTCCATATACAAATGGGCATCATCATGGCACAACAGAAGTGGATAAATCTATTGTGTAATCCACTCTTGCTGCAAGTTAGATTCATCTATTTCAAACGTCGATCCAAGTATAAGTCTTCCTTGAATATTCCATCTGATATAAAAGATAAGCCCATAATGCTAAATCCCAAAGTGCGCCCATGTTTACAATCCCCTTTCGACAAAGACCTGTCTCGTGACTAAGTTGGAGAGAAACTGAGCGGGGATTGTACAAAGATACCTACCAAAGCATCTAGAGAATTAACTACATCTCCTCCATTTCTTAATCTAAAGTCCATGTGTAATACATTTTTGCAAATGGATGGAAGAAATAGGGCAGGTCCGCCCATCATGAAGCACTACAATTGGTGCCAAGCAGAAACCCGATAAACACCCCTCTCAGCCCCAGTGCCAGGAAAAATGAGGGATATTTACATGTGATTGTCTTTCAAATATTACCTGTTGAGACATTGTTGCTAGTTACTACTTTTTGTGAAGGGAATTCCGGATGTCCAATGGCAATACAATACGTATGTGTAGCATCAGATTAAAAAGCATCTGTCTCCTCTGCCTTTGCACTTGATTTAGGGATCTACAGGATGCTGGATTATTTACAGCGTAAATGCTGGTGAGGCTGATAATGTATGACCGGTTTAGTGAGAGTTAATAGGTAGTGGAATGCTTGTGGCATTTGTAAGTGAGACAACCGAATTTAGAAGTGATCCTTGATGTAATGGAAAGCAGGTGGGAGGCTTTAACGAAGTAGACTGGGAGCTGATTCTTGCAGAGACTGAACATGCGTATGGTTGCTGTTGGTGTGTTTTTTTTTTTTTTTTTTTTTTAAGCCTGTACCTTTAGTAGTCAAGCAGGCCAGTGTAGAGGCCATTGCTGTACTGGAAAAAGGAGTTTCCATTGTACTCCAGCATCTCAGGGCTATGTTCAGTTGACAATGTTCAGTTGGCATGAATTTGTTTGTTCATTCTATGAGTTTAATTTGGTGAAAGGTGGATTTGATAACTGCTCCTATTTGCTAAATGATGCTGAAGTCTGTGTTCCAGATTACACATGTTCCTCGCCTTGATAGGGACATCATGTCATTGAAAATGCAACCGGTCTCGCCTTTGATTAAGTTAAAGCCATTTGCTTTGATAATGGTATTGTATAGCAAAGCAAATGGCTTCAACTTAATGAAAGGCTAAGTGACCTATTGCATTTTTCCACTTTGCAGCCTCCCCCAGTCTTCGGCCTCTTCCACTCCCCAGACTCTCCCTACCCAGAATCTTCACCTGCATCCTCTTCCAGATCCCAAACACTCCCCACCCCCCCACCCCACCCTCTTCCATGTTCCACTCCTCAGATGAATCTCCCAGTCCCCAGTCTCTTCCACTCCCCAGACTTGTCCTACAAACTCTTCACACAGACGTCTACGTTCCGCACTCTTCTATTCCCCAGACACCTCGCTTTTCAGTACAACCCACCCATTCTCCTCTCTCCAGAATCTAAATCCCAACCGTCCTCGTCCTCGCGCTCTCTTAAGGAGGCGTCCCTCTTGCAAGGGAAGCAGACAGTCTCCAGTGCCCCCATATTCACATCCGAGCGCTTAGTGGCCTTGTCATGAGTATGAAGCGCTACATAACATACGATACAACCTTCCACATTTTGTGCTGTATGAGGGCAGACGCTTACAAAAAATGCTTATCTTCGGTTAGCCATCTCTCAAGAGGTAGCAGATCCTCACCCAGCCATCACAAACACGCGAAGAGTGAGTTCAGGAACTCCCTCCCGGATCACTTTGCTCCTCAGTGCACTCGGAATAGGTGGAGCTGTTGCGCTTCGAGGAGCCGATCCCTCAGCTCAGCAGCGTGTGCCTTGAAGGCGTATAGTGCTTCCTATCTAGTCTAGTGTCTTCTGGTTGTAGGAGTAATAATAAAGTTTATTAAGACAAATGTCCATAAAACATAAAAAGCAGCATCATTAAAAACATATAACAATCACATAAACCATCATCCTGACATGTACCATCATTAAAAAGAACCGCTGGTGTTTAATAAACATTAAAGTGCTTCTCTGCCCTGTCTTGCCCCGCTCTGCTCTGTCCAGTTGGGCTTCCAGGACTGGTACCCGAACTCAGTACAGCACCCTGACGCTACCTGGCCCTGACTCTGGCTTTACAGACCCTACAACTCCTCCACTACTGCGAGACACCGGCAAATCAAGCTTCACAATCACGACCCCAGGCCCGGCGCGGCTCTATCAAGCGCCTAGAAGCAATTAGTTACACAGTACCCCCTACGCAAGAAGGATACAAATAAATGAGCACTTGTCTGGACAAGTGAAATGTGAGCCTAGGTTTGCACGTCCAGCGGTGTTCGAGCCCTTGCTCAGCAGCAACGCAAGTGATTTTATTTGTCGTGGTTCAGAATAGAAATACTGCTACTACATTTAATAATGCATGGCTTTATAGCGCTTGCTCCTACAGGTCGACCGATTGGAAACTCTATAAATAAGATGAGTGTTTAGGCACCTGCCGGATGGTGCTCAGTTTAAGCTCACCGTGAACGAGGAAAGGCTGTGCTGGCGCTGGTGCCAAGATTTCAAGTTGCGACTGATGGCCCGGAACAGGCACCAGCAGCTAGCGCTGAACTCACTAAGCTATCTCGCCGAGTTCGGTCTTAAGTTCTGGTGGGGCTGCTGCAGCACCATCCATGCTGTGAGATTTCTTTCCCAATAGTCAAGAGTGCGCTCCTGAAACTTTTTGTTTTTGCAGATTTATATAGCACGAACTCGACCCAAAGGTATAGGAGCGCTTTACATGAGCACCACTTACGTTTCACAAGAACACATTCATTTGTTTTTGGTAGGCAGGAGTAGATTAAGTGATTTGCCCAGAATCACAGGATGCTGAGCCGACGCCGAGGATAGAACCTGGTTCCCCAGCTCCAAAGTCGGCAGCCCTGGCCGTGAGGCCACATCCTCTCCTAAACTGAATGTTGTTTTTTTTAAAAAAAATGTAAGTCTCCCTCCTCTTCACCAGGTTCCTGGAGACCAGGGCGACCCCTGCACAATCTCCTTCTCTTAACCCAGGGTGGGATCACCCTAATACGCCACCCCGAAGCTTCCAACGCTCTGTGTGACCTGAGGCACATCACGGCACATTTAGCCTTCACACAGAAAAAGAGTGAAGTCAGTCTTCTGCTCTCTGTGCAGCGGGCATACTTTAAATTACCAGCACCCCTCATACCTCGGATCCCCAACTCCCCTTCCCGTCTTCTTAAAAAGAGACACGTAATTATTTATGCCACCACCTGAGGTGTTTACTGCTGCGCGGAAACCCAACAAATCCGCTGCCATACAAAAACAGCAAGTGTTCCAGGGCGACAGTGTACAAGAATGTCGGGGGCTCGTTAGTTGTGCAAGTCAAAACGGGTACGAAAAAATAGAACTGCCTTATCAGGCGGTTGAGAACGTTCGAATAATGTTAATACCGTTGTCATTATAGCACACTATAAATGTAATGTATCCCTTCGGAGGCATCTGTGCTGTGTTGCATCGGAAGCAAGAGTGCTGACCCGCAAGACTTGGTAAGTATTGCATCCACCAACTCGAAGGCTGATGAAATCGATTCTCTCAGATTGGAAGTGAAACATGTGCCTTCCAAGAAGTCAGCACAGGACGCGCAAGACCTCACTACTGAAGGGGTTCTGCGTGCCATTAGGGACCATTTTGCACTTTGCGGGTTCAGCTACTATGGCAACAAATATTCGGACCTCTCTGCACCATCTACCCAACTGGCCGAAGCCTCCTACCGGCCGCCACACGGCGAGGCTGCACGCCACAAAGCTGCGCCGGGCTCAATTTTGTGCAACGTGCCAACGCTGGTTCCAACTCAGTTCCTTTCATACGGCTCCATGCCCCTCTCGCTTATCCATCGATTGGAAGGTGCCAATCACCCTATACCTGTCTTCCCTCTCTTAAATAAGTGAGATACTTCCCTTAAACTTCATTGGGGGTCACTCACTGTGAAACCCTTCCCCACCATAACATAGTCCTGTCCATTGATTCCAATAGTGTCGCCCTCCAAAACCACTGTTCTTCAGTCGAGACTCAAACCAGCTGAGAGAAGAGCGAGTTTTAATGTATCATACTCTTTTCCACGTGCCTGCTTCAGTCCCCATCCAGTCCCTTGTGGCTGTTACTGGCGGGCAATAATCCCCAAACGGACCAAAGTGGGGAGCAAGGGTGCCAGGGGTCCTAATACAAACACAGAGAATGTGCCCCTGCTGTCTGACGTATGGGATGTAAAATGGAGGATCATTGGGCCCCCGTAGCCTCTGGGCCCCGGTGCCATGCGCCCGATGCATATTTAGATCGAACGCCCCTGAGACCTATTTTAACCAGTACTAGACCTAACTATTAAGTAGAGCGCTGGAGTTTTTGTAGCCACAGGTTTTCCACATAATTAAGGACTTGCCCCATTTGCCACTTAGTCGATAATCTCCTGCATAGTCTGCAGAGTAAACAATGTTTGTAGCTCAAACAGATCAAAAGCTACTCAAACCCCCGAGACGCGTGTTGCTGTGCAGTGAAGGCCCCTTTGAAAGGGCTGACTGATCCCCTTTCTGTAGCTTATTGCTGTATTTGGGTCCTTAAGTGGTACTAATGAAGTGAAACATTTGCCCTGACAGTATTGACGTGTAAACATGATTAAGGCAGTACTTCTTTCAAAAAATTTCTCTCATTAGGTTTCATAACTTGCTTTTTCTTGTTACATAATTTAGTCAACCTTGCTGCATAATTTGGTATTCCCCTGCCGCATAATCCCAGTGTCTCTGCTCTTAGGGCATGAAGCTGTGCGCGCGCAGGGGTGCAGGAACCGGCGCAAAGACTGGTAGCAGGCGCCGGAGAAAGGAGCTGTCTTACTTGTGCTTCCCCTTGGGTCTGCCCGGGTAGTGCTGTGGGCTGCTGCCCGATGTGTACAGGTTGTAGCGGCTGCTGTAGGTCTGCGGGCGGTGGTAGTAGGTACCTTTGGCGTCTCCCATGGACAGCAGTGCCCCCAGCCAGAAAAGGGCCAGTAGCAGCAGGGTGGACCTGCGTGGGCTCCGGGGCTCCATCGGGCTTTAGCGCGATTACAGCCCCAGGCCCCCTCGCTGCCTGCCGCCTGCCCTGTGCATCTGCTGCCCCGGTCACGGGAGGCAGACTCTGCGCCATTAGCATAACATCTCACCCACCCCCTCCCTACCGGGAACAAGACCCCCACTGTATCACATCAAATACGAGGTTAAAGAAAGTAGGGGACCCCCGCACACATGCGGGGGTGGTGGGGAGGCAGAGGGCACGAATACAGAGGGTGTGAGAAGCATACAGTGGCAAATGAGAGAGATGGGGACAACGAGTAGATGAAAGGGGGAAGAAGAGACAAAGAGGGTGGGGTGGACCCAGAAGGGAGGAGAAGAAAAGGAGTCACTGGAGCTGTAGGGGTGGGGAACTGATGGCGAATAAAGGGGAAGAGAGAACAGATGTGGGACTAGAGGGAAAGAAGTGTACGGAGATGGGTGAGTGGGGTAGAAAATATACAGAGCTGAAAGAATGGGGGAGGATGGTGCAGGGAGAACAAAAGACAATGTGAGGTGTAGAAAGGGAAACGAGAGTTTGAGGGAAAAGAGCTGTAGAAACAAGCTCTTGGCTTTGGCAAAGGCAGCCGCGTGTTTATAATTGCATTGCGCTTTCACTTTAAGTGAGAGCGCGATGCAAAAATAAACATGCGGCTGCCTTTGCCAAAGTCGAATGATCAAGTGCGTAGCGGCTAATTAGGATACACTGTCTCCCACCACCAGTAAGAGATCCAATCCTGCTGGGCATGGATAAAAGGAGACAGGGTGGCAACAAGCAGCGATTGATATGCATTCAGTGCAATCATTGCACTGCTTTTGGCATAATTCGTGATGCCAAACGACGCGCACGAATCAAAAGCGAAGGCGGAGCTGGGACACTGCTTCTGGAATCGTATCGATTCCAAGAAGCCTCATATGACGAGCAGTGCATGCGCTGCTTACGTCAGGCCAAGACCTAAAAAGTGTGGGGTAGAAGAGAGGACAAAGAGTCCATTCTTTTAGCACGCATGCAAGCCCAGAATCGGGATTTCTGTTTTCAACCCTTATATTTTCCAGCTGCGTTTGACTCTCCCAGGTTTATCCTTTGTTATTTTGTCTTCTGCTTCTCCTAGAAGGATCTGCATATGATGCATTGTAAGAAATCCGCTAATTACCTGTAACTATGGTATTGAAGATATTTTAGATTCACCTGCTGTGCCTGCTTCCGTTATCTTGTGGTCGGGTCTGGAAGTACAAAGTTATTAACCTTTTTCCCACATCTGGTGGGAGTTGACATAGGCGGAGCTTGGAGAAGACCTTGATCATAAGGCCACTTCAGTCACATTAAATTCAGGTTCTTTTTTTCCCCTTCCTCCACTACCCTCTTTCATCTGGGAAGTTGGAGGGTCATGTGTAAATCTAGATCTTCAAGCTGCAAAACTATAATTACAGATAAGTAACGTGTTTCTTTAGCAGCACTGTCTTTTCTAAATTCAAATGCTGAAAACTTTGTGAGTACTGATGTCCACACATGTTTTATGAAAATGTGTTTTGATGACCATATAGCTGCTTTGCATATGTTTTGTAGATATATATTGGATTTAAATGCAGCCACAGCCCCTTTCTTTCTGGTGGAAAAGTGTTTTGGTTTTTACATCTAATGTTTTGTTGGGCATTTTATAACCGTGCTGAATTGCTTGTACTACCCATCTGGAAATTGTGGTGTTGGGCTGTACCCAATGCTTGTATTGAGTGTGATACAAAAAGTTGTGTGATGGCCTGATAGTTTTCTGCATATAGTACATCACTGCTTTCCTTACAACTAATGTACATATTTCCTTTTCTGCTGTGTTGCTGGGAATCTTAAAGAAGGCTGGTAGTGTTGTCGACTTGATGCGAAAATGTGGCTCTATTTTGGGTAAAAACCTGGAGTGTTACGATAATCTTATCTGTAAATAGCTATGTATGGTTCTTATCTCGTGCTTTCCTGACTGACATGATCGCTACAAGGAAGGCTGTTTTCAAGATAAAAAACTTAAGTGAAGTTCTGTGCATAGGCTAAAATGGTACTTTAAGTAGCCCTGCTAGTACTAAATTGAGATTCCACTGTTGTGCTGGAAGAGATGCATGACAATTTGCAATACACAAAGTGTGTGAATTATCTATCACCGTGAATTGAAAATGTTTCTTACCAGTAAGCATCTGTTAGTGGCATAAAGTGCTGTAGATACACATGATGTGCATTATTCTGCCATCTAGTGTTGTGTTCAGATGTGTGCAAGTTGTTTTACTTTGAAGAAAGTCTTTTGAATCACTAGGTATTATGACTCCTCCTCTTGCTGCTAATGCACATGGTCATCGACTCCATTGTTAGATTGTAATTGTGCATGGTGGGTTAAGATGAAATGTGGAGAAAAGCCTAGTATAGGGAGATGTCCATGCAAAGAGAAGTAAGAAACTTTTAAATTGAGCTCAACTAGCACAGGCATCTGGGGAGGAGGGTGGGCGCATGCGACTCTACAGCACCACATGCCACGAACAGATGCTTACTGGGTAAGTAACATTTTCCTTTTGAGGCACATGTGGCTGTAGATACACATACTGTGCATGGACAGTAAAGCAGTCCTCTCAAAATAGCAGTGACTAGCCTGTGGGAGTTGCAGTGGTTTGGTAAAGTGAATGCAGAATTGCCTGACCAACATTGGCTTGTTGGCGAGCCAGTCCATCCACACTGTTTTGTAAAAGTATGTGGTGTAGACCATGTAGCTTCGTTACAAATAGGAATATTCGCAAGAAAGGCCATAGAGGCTCCTTTTTTTCTTGAATAGGCTCTAGGAGGGATTGTAATGGCTTTCGCTGTATGGGGTTTGTAGAAACTAACAAAGCTGTTTTGTATTTCTAAAAGATTTTGTTCTGTCAATATAATACATGAGGGCTCATCTAACACATAATGTATGGAGAGCCCGTTCCGCAACAGAGGCAGGTTGAGGGGGAAAAATACAGGAAGTTCAATAGATTGATTGAGGTGAAACTGTGAAAACACCTTTGGGAGGAACTCAGGACTGTGGCAGAGTACAGCCCTATCTGAGTATTTGAAAGAAGAGTTCTTCCAAGGTTAGTGCGTGAAGCTCACTTACATGTCTAAGGGAAGTGATGGCGATTAGAAATGTTACCTTTCAGGATAGAAACTGGAGGGGGCAGACGTTCGACTGGATGGCCCATTAATCTTTTTTGTACAATGTTAAGATTCCATGTAGAGGCTGGTGAGACCCAAGGAGGAAAGACTCTTAAGACCTTCCGTGAAGACTTTGACAGGAATTCGGAATAGGGAAATGTTAGATTTGGGGGTCTCTAGTTGGCAGAGGTAGGTACCTTTGACCAAATAGGGGCCCTTGTGTCTAGTCAGGGGGTACACCTTAAAATAACCCCTGCTCACCCCCTTGGTAGCTTGGCATGAGCAGACAGGCTTACCTCAGAGGCAGTGTGTAAAGCATTTGTGAACACATACAGTAACCCAGTGACAACACTACAGATGAACACCACACAAGTTGTAGTATGAAAAAAAGTATTCTTTATATAGTTTTAAAACAAGACCATAAACTACAAAAATCCACAATACTGTATTTAAATTGGTAGAATTAGCTTAGTTCTCTTTAGATGTTAAAATGCGACACTTTGACTTCAATGTACCTTTGGATGCGTAACACTTTACAGTGAAAGTGTTGCAGGGAAGGTGATGCGTCGGTTCCTAACACGCAGGAACGGTGATGCGTCGGTTTCTTACTGCGCTTCCGTGGCGATGCGGCCCGCAATGCCGTGATGCGATGAAGATCCGGTGCAATGAAACAAAGATGGCGTCTTCTTGATGCGACACGATGCGTGCACGCCCGATGGCCATGCGGCGACAACGATTCTTCTGAACCGCGACAGGCCCTGCGACACGCTTCTCTGGTGATGCGGGACGCTTCGGTGATGCGACCGCTGCAGCAGCGACACCCTTCAGTGATTCGACTACAGCATCTGCGGCGGCAACGCGCTTCCAGCTCCTTGCGACACTCAGTCCCTCAAAGCCCAACACAACTTCAGGCACTTCCAAAGAACTCTTGGGGAGCTGGTGGTTGAAGTCTGTTGTCCCTGAGACTTCAGCAGGAGGTAAGCTCTTTCTCAAGCCCTTTGAGATCCTTCACAAGTTGAATAAAGTACACAAAGTTCCTTTCTCCTCTCTTTGGCAGTCAGGCAACCACTGCAGGCCAATCCCTCAAGTTTAGGGATAGTCCTCCTCAGTCTCTCTGGTTCCTCTCCTCGGCAAAGGTTTCTTCTTGTTTCCCAAAAGTGATCTAAAGTTCTGGGGTCTGGGTCCCCCTTTTTATACAGTTTCTCTTTGTTCTCTGAAGGCAGAGAGGCCTTTACCTAGTCCAAACCAGTTCTGGTCAGTCCTGGAGCACTTTGTTGACAAGACTCCTTCTTCCCTTTCACAGGGCAGGGCAGAGACATCGGATGCACCACAGGAGGTGGAGCCAGCATTGTGGAGGGAAGGCACAGCCCTATTCAGGTCCCAGGTGCAATTCCTCCCACCCATCTACATGCAGATCTCTCTATTCAGCCCTGTGCTGACTCACCCTGTCTCCTGGAATCCCCCAGCCCCTGTCACTCAAACTCCAGACAAGGAATACACAACCTAGCAGAGGCAGGCTTGGATGGTTAGACCAGAAAATACCTACTTTCTAAAAGTGGTATTTTCAAACACAGAATGTTAAAACCAACTTCACTAAAAGATGTATTTTTATCATTCTGAGTTCAGGCATACTAAACTCAAATTTCTACCTAGTTCCCTGAGTCAGTTAGGATTATACGATGTAATAATCAAACTGCCCATTCTTGCCTATAGGGAACAGATAGACTTGCTAAAGTGAAAAACAATAATGGCTGTAATTCTCTATTAGGACATGCCACACACACACACCAGGGCATGTCCTACCTTATACTTACAATGCACCCTGCCCTTGGGCATGCCGTAGGGGTGACTAATATGCAGAAAAGGGAAGGTTTAGGGACTGGCAAGTGGGTGCACTTGCCCAGTCAGCATGGCAGTACCAGACTGCACACAGGCTCTGCAATGGCAGACCCGAGACACAATTTTACAGGCTGCATCTGTGGGTGGCACAACCAGTGCTGCAAGCCCACCAGCAGCATTTGGTTTACCAGCCCTGGGCACACTCAGTGCACTGTACTAGGGTCTAACAAGTAAACCAAACCAGCCAATCATGGAATCACTAATCCATACATCAACTTACCATAGGAAGCACTTGCACTGTGGCACTGGACAGCAGTGGCACAGTGCCCAAAGCATCTAACAAGCAAAAACACATGAGGCAACAGCAAAAAAAATGGAAGGGGGACCCACACCAAGGTGCCAGGTCTGTAAACATGTTGCCTGTTCTGAAAGTAAGCGCCTACAGCCACTAGGTATAGGCTTATGGATGTGAAAGTTAAACAATACGTTTTTAAGTCAAAGAGGTAGCAGACATTGTTTTGTACTTTGGCTGCTAAAGGAACGACAACAATGAGAAAATATTTCAGCATAACAGACACTAGTAGTATGCCTGCTCGCCTCTCTGAGAATGTCCATGCATTCTGGGTGAAGATTAAGGTATTCAAATTCTAGGGCCACAGAAGCCAGATCGCAAGGCTGAAAAACCTGGCATCCGGGATCCTATTTTTCGCCAAAGTTTTGTGTGAGATGGTCCTGCCTGCTGGGGAGTATCTGGTGTGGGACAACAGTTCAAGGAAGGTGGTGAACCCTCGGCTGTCGTGCCAGTGTTTGAGCCACCAGAATGAGGATGAGATATGTCTGTCAAAGTTTCCGAATAGAAGTTGAAGGAGTGGAGGAAAAGCGTAAGCAAACATTGCGGACGAACTCATCCATAGTGCATTAACCTTGGACTGTGGAAACCTGGAGGCGAAGTTTGGGCATGTGGCGTTTTCTACTGTGGCAATGAAGTCTATCTCTAGTAGTCCCGACAGCTGAAAGTAGTGGTAGAGGACTTGATGGAGGATTTGTGAGTGGAGTTCCCACTCATAGACTAGTGCCACATCCTGCTAAGAAAGTCAGAAAAGTTGTTGATCACTCCCGGCAAGTATTCCTTTAAGAGGTGGATCGAGTGATGGAGAGCCCATTTCCAAATGGTCTGGGCCAAGTGAGAGAGCTGAGGGAATCTGGTGGCCCCTTGTTTCTGAAAAGTAATACATAGCTGCCATGTTGTCCATCTTGATGAGGACTACATTGCTAATCAGGAGAAGGAAAGCTTTCAGTGCAAGATGAACAGCTAGTAGCTTGAGGTCATTTATGTGAAGTAGTTGACTGGGTTCCACTGCCCTTGGACAGTCAATTTCTGTGAATGTGCTCCCCATCCCGTAAGGGGGCCATCCTTTATGATCCTTTGAGGAACTGGGACTTGGGGCCTGATGTACAAAGCTTTTTCAGCTCTTAAATGGCTCGCTTCGCAGAAATCGGGCCATTTGCGACCTGAAAAAAGCATATTTAAATGTACAAGGTACTATTTGCGCTGCAGTAGGATATTACCGAATCACAAATTGGGTTTGCGAGTCCCTATTACGAAGAGTCGTGCCAAGGGTGACCCTTCCTAATAAGTCGCGGGACCATGTATGAATATTTTTGCGACCGGAATGTGATCGCAAAACATTCATACTTTACCGACTCCATGAAGGAGGTGGCAACCCATTCACGAACAGGAAAGGGTCCTGAAAGGACTCCTTCCCCTATGTGAATGTGGGCACCAACATTTTTTAAGAGCAGGCAGTGGTCCCATGGACCAGTGCTTGCTCTTAAAAAAAATTAAAAGGAAACTTTTCTTTCTTTTTTAAATGCATCCCATTTTCCTTTAAGGAAAACGGGCTGCATAGCAAAACAAAAAACTGCTTTATTTAAAAGGCAGTCACAGACAGGTGGTCTGCTGACCCAAGCAGGCCACCATCCCTGCGAGTCTCAACCATTCCCAATGGGTCGCAAATTGCAACCTGCCTCATGAATATTAATTGGGGCAGGTTTCCTTGCGACCCATCTGGAATCGCAAACCGTGTAAAAACACACTGTTGTACATAGCTGTTTACAATT
>NC_140579.1:943216456-943228956 GCF_964204655.1 Triturus cristatus
CTGGCCGTCCTTTTAACAAGTTGTTGGTTTTCCACCATTGCAGAGAGTGGCACGTTTGACAGCCGACCAACACTAGATCTTCCCATTAACCCTCTGCTTGAAACCATTGGTGCGCCAAGCACTCCTGTAATGGACGCATGTGTTACCTGGCATGAGGTACTATAGCGATGCATGAGGCTATTGTGCCAACGAGGTGCATAACTGTCCTGACTTTATCTTCTTGATTAGGTTGAAGTAGAGGAATGAGTGTTTATAAGGACTGTATCCTAGCAGCCTTTTGATAGACTATGCCCATCGCTGAATTGAGGATTACCCCTAGATAACGGGTTGGAGATGGGATTTTAAAGCTTTATTGCCTAGTTCGTAAAGTAGTTTGATGGGGACCTGAGTGTGTTGGTGACATTTTAGATGAATGGCACTCTTGATGAGCCAATTGTCCAGATAGGGAAAGACATAGATGCATTGTTTGCGTAGGTGAACGGCCACCACAGCTAGGCACTCTTTAAGACCCTAGGTGTGGTAGTGATTCTGAAAGTGATAACTTTGAATTGGTAATGCCGTCTGCTTACTGCAAAGCTGAGGTACCGGCGATGTGCTGGGTGAACTGGAATGTGGAAATGGGCATCGTTGAGGTAAATTGCGGCCATGAAGTCGCCTTGTTGTAGTAGTGGGTTGACATCTTGAAGAGTGACCATGTGTAAGTGCTCTGAGAGAATATTTGTTTTGGAGCTTGAAATCTAAAATTGGTCTAAGAGACCTGTCCTTTTTGTGGATAAAGAAGTATAGCAAGTAAACTCCGGTATCTTGTTGATGGTGAGGGGCAGGTTCTATGTCTCCTTTTTCTTTGAGGAGCGCTTGGACCTCTTCCCTGAGTAACCTTTGGAATTGTGAGGAGAGTTTTTGTGCAAGGTGGAATGTTGGGAGGTGTGCAAGTGAGCTCCAGACAAAAACCATGTTGGATAATATCCAACACCCACTGGTTGGAGGTAACGTTCTGCCATGCAGGAAAAAACCCTTGGAGACGACCACAGACTGGTGTTATGTGGTTCGGGGAAATGAGAGATCAGTCCAGGCTTACTGGTGGTGACGGATCCTTTGGGGGATCTACCTTTACCTCTGCCTTTTAAATTGTTTCCTTTGTTGGAGCCTCAAAAATACCTCCTGGGAGAGGTGTTATAAGCCTCTGGTCCTTGGTATGATGTGGAGGTTTTGGGGGGGGGAAGTGGTTTTGGAACTTTCACGGTAGGATGAGTAGCAAAAGGACCTGCAATGGGAAGGGGTTTAAAGGGCACCCATTGCTTTTGCTGTTTCATTGTCCTTTTTTTATTTTTTCTAAAAGTTTCTATCTGCTGGCCAAAAAGATGTTCCCCATCGAAAGGAAGATTGAGTACGTTTTGCTGGACTTCCGGTTTGAAACTGCAGACGCGGAGCCATGAATGCCTACGTAGAAGGACACTAGAGTTAACCCCCCTAACAGCAGCATCAAGGGCACAGCATATGGTTGTGTTTGAGATCTGCTTCCCTTCAGAGATGGTCTCATAGCCTCTCTTCTGGGAGATATTTGAGGAGTTTTACCATTTCGTCCCAATGTGCCCATTCATATTGAGGCAAAAAACCCAATGGATTTGGCAAACCGCCAATTGTTGGCCAATTGCACATCTACCCTCTTGCTTGCGGCACCTGTTCTTACGCTCTATCTGGTGTAGGGGCATCACCAGTGCTCAGAGTTGGCCACTTTGCGTGCAGTAGCTACCACTGAAGAGCCATGTGGAAGTTTGCCCTGGATGTAGAGTGGGTCAGTTGGGGAAGCCTTGTATTTCTTTTCTACCCTTGTTGTAATGACCCCAGTTTGAACTAGGTTGTGGAAGATATCTGGGGTGTGAAGGAGCATGCTTTTAAGCATGGACAGGTACTGAGGGGGGGGGGGGGGGGGGAGTTGTGTGGAGGAAAAGGTTTGAAAAAGGAAATCGTCCTTCAATGGCTCAGTATGCAGATCCAGTTTGAGAAGGTGGCAGCCCTACCAATGAGGTTGTGGTAGGAAGCAATATTATCAGGAGAGAAGGGGTTTTTAGGGTATCCGTCAGGATCTACATCCGCTGGTGGATCAGTATCATAGGTGTCCTAGGGATCATCCTGTGGTGGGATGTCAAAGGTATCTCCATGGCCCTGTCGCCCTCTTTCTGAATGAGCTGACCCTTGAGGTGTGTATGATATAGGGTCAGCTGGAGAAGCAGGAGGTGAGGGCGAGTATTGTGAAGCAGGTAGGGATGGTGGAGTAGTGAAATGCAAAGGGCGTGTAGCTTTGTCCATTCCCTTCCGCTGCTTTGGTGGAGGTGGAATGTCTAAGGCTTCTTTAAAGGACAGCTGCAGTTTAGATGGTTGAGCAGCAGATCCAGGAGGTCGGGTGATTATCCGGCATGTATGTGGATGGATAATCAGGTGTTTCTAGTGGGTGTCCATTTCTTCCTGTATTTTGTGAAGAATCAGTTCAACAGTCCCCGATCCAAGATCGAACTTGCTGCTGAGCGCTGATGTTCTTTGCTCCGACAACGGTTTCTGTTTCGATGACTAAGTTGTCTGCTTCGAAGGCCGGCTTGACTCCGAGGCGGGAGCGGCCTTTGCCGAATTAGTCAGCCTCAATGTTTTCTTCGGCACTGAGCTGAGCGTTATGTCTGAAGTTGTCATTTGGTGTTGACCATGGCCCGAAGGCAGTAGTGGCCTGGCAGTCTGTCTCTGGTGCTCCAGAGTAACTGTTCGATGTTTGAGAAGGCCTGTTCTTCGTGGGGTCAGTGGCGAGGTAGAGGGGAGAGAACAGTACTCACAGCTGGCTGTGCTGGTGGAAGATCCTGGATTTCCAGTTCAGAGCTGTCGTCGGGAAGAAGGTCCCTTCATCTGCAGCTGATGCTTGCACATGGTGTTCTCCCTTGATGTCCTGGGTGCCAAAATGTTATGTCAGTTGTCTACGCATCTCCATTAAATTTTGAGTCGTCAAGCCCGATGGTCGCAAAGAGTTTTCTTCGAACGGAAGGAGCAACAGGCATCGCAATCAGCCTCGTTTTGCTCATAACAGAGACACAGATTGCAGACCTGATAGAGATCGGTCCGAGGATATATAGCGTGACTCCTAGGACAGTAGCGGAAAGATGTCTGTTCCATCACTATGTGAACATGATGGGGGAGATACGTGTAAGGACCGAACAAGGCCCTGAAGAGCGCTGGTGTACTTTAGTCCGAGGGCGGAGGAAAACCACCTGGTTGCTTAAGGAGTCATCGAACGGTAGGGAAATAGAAACGTGATCAATAACAATACTAACATGGGTAGGAACCAAGAATAGTGCACCGCCTCTGTGTCGAGCCAGAGAACGGGAGCACATGTCCGAACCTGATGGCAGAAAAAAATAATCTAACAATGGAGTCAATGACCATGTGCATTACCAGCAAGAGGAGTCACAATATCTCATAACTCGAAAGATGTTATCGAAGAAAAAGAACTTGCACACATCCAAGCCCAACACTAAATGGCAGGATTATGCACAGTATGTGTATCGACAGCCACACATGTCTTAAACATTGTTTTTCTTGCACCATGTAAGGTATCTCTTCCATTTCAGAGCATAGCACTTTCTAGTGGATGGTTACATGCATCCCTAATGATCTTAAATGTTCTCTCTGGTAACTTTATATGAACAGATTCAGCGGTCTAAGAAGCCAAACCGTTAGTTGGAATTCTACAAAAATTAAATCAAACGCCTATTTGCATTGTGAATGTGTCCTTGTGTAATGGATCCTCATGTAAATCCCTTGTACTCTGAGTTATAGAAGAGAACCTTTGACTTTCACATCAGGAAGCTATTAGGATCGGAGTCTTGTTGGATACTCAGAACTTCTCCAGTACATGTGGGATCACTGGTACTGGGGGAAAAGCATAATAAGCAAACATCCAATCCAGTTTATCAACAGTACATTCCCCAGGGACAGTAAATGGTAATGCTAGGACATGAAGGACTGCTCTTTTTACATTTTTATGTTGTGACTAGGTCTACATTTGGCGTTCTTCACTGCTGAAATACTGCGTCTGCAAGTTCTTGTTTTATATCCCACTTGTGTGAAATGTTTGTTCGTCTGCTGAGCTCATATACGCGAGTGTTTTCTTTTCTTGGGATGTGGTATGCTTCCAGCGGTTTGTATCATGCAATTGGCAACTTGCATAAGCACTGAGTCAGATTTATTAGTGTGAAAGACTACCCCTCCCTGTTTTTCAGGTATTACATGGCAGTTGTGTGGTAGGTCAGGATTTGAACTCTAAATTTCACTCCAACACCTTCAGCACCAGAAACATTGTTTTCGACTAAGTAACTGATGTGTTTGGTCACCTCCTGGACTGTCCCCAGTACTCTTGACTTCACTTATCCCGTATGTGTTCTCCAGCCCACGTGACACTTCTGTTTTTATGATTTCCTGTGGTAGAAGTGTAGTGAAATGCCTCCCCATTAAGATGTTCTTATCTCCGTTACTTTATCTCCTTTCGGACCTTGCCTGAAACAACCAGTAGATCCTCACATTTTCCAAATGTTATGATTACTAGCTATTGAGGCATTCCTGAATTAATTGAATGTACAATCTCATGTTTGGGAATGTATTGGATGCAAGTGGCCAACAGTTTCATCACTGTCCTCCCTGCTAGAGATCGAGCATGTCCTGTGTTAAAGGCGCTCTTTTTCATGCAATGCTGGCACTTTTTCTGAGTAGGGTATTATATGCTTTTATTTTCAGTGTATCTTAATCTATCCCCAGTAAGTTCATTTTCATCTCTGGAGTGAGGGCTTATTTTTCTAATTTACTGAGAAATCCAGTTAGGGGAGTGAACTTACCACTTTTTTAAGTTTTCCTTGCACTGTTTCAAGGTTCTTGCCTTTACCAGACAGCCATCTAGGTAAGCACAGATGAATAGATTGTCTCCAGTAGTAGGTAGCTACCAGTATCTGAATCTGCATATAAACTGTCAGTGTATATTTTATGCTAAAGGTTAACAATTTTAACTGGTAATGCACTTACCTTATCACAAACCCAAGGTATTTTCTGTGCGACGGCTGAATCAGGGTAGGTGCCCTTTAAATCTATGGTCACAATGTAATCCTTCTCTTCTAACATGGGTCTGGCCTCCTAGAGAGTTATCTGGAATCTCTGGGTTTTGAATAATTTGTTGACTAACCACAGATCCAGTATTGGCTGATGGGTTATGTCCTGTTTTAGAACCAGGAAGTACGCTTTGGGTTCCAAATGGGCCTGTGTGTATTTATTAATTGGAGTGGATGTCCTATACGTATTCTATATGCTAAGGGTAACATCTTTGCAGGTTCCTTGAAAATCAACCTCCCCATTTGTAAAATGCTAGTCAGCACAGATGGGAATTGGTTTTTCCTATATACAGGGCCTGGGGTTTCTTATAGGAAATAGGTGTCTTCCTTTTCCATCTCTCCATTCGTACCCCAAATGCATCTGCAGCACTCTTAATTACCCCGCGATACATAGATATGTCCTCTGGGGGGAGAGCGTCTTGAAACATAAATATCCACCTCCTCGTGAGTCTGCCTCAATGTCCTTCCAGAGTATTTCTTCCTCAACATGTGCCTCAGATTCTGCATCAGGTGTGTACATAAACTGTTCCTCCCTCAAATCTGGATCTACTTCTGCCTCCTGTGGTGTTTCTGGATGAATTCTCATGTTTTTCTAAATCCTGGTTGAATCTTTTAATGCCTCTGGGAACAGGAAGCTCATGGTGTTCCATGAATTCCTCGAAGGCCCTCTTCTAGATAATTAGCTAATCTATTTCTGCCTCCGGGGCTATTTAGTTTCGCATGATGTTGTCAATATCAGAGGGCTTCATGTCTTTGTGGGACTTGTCCTTCAAAGTTGCTTGTTCCTCTATCCCTCTTTGCACTTGATAATTCTCTGAAATCCTGCCAACTCCTTTCTGCATCTTCTTACCAGTGGCTTCTTCTTTAGGCCTTGTAGGACGGTAATAGTCTCCTTCGGCGTTGAGGGCTTCTACTTTTGCGGCTCTGTCCTTTCACTTAAAGACCTCCGCTTTGGCGGTTTCACAGGCAGTTCGGATGCATTTTGTTGGTGGTGCACTGTAAACCTGGGTCTTTCTTGTGGTGAATAATCTCGATCTGTATCCTCCTAGTGTTCACCCTGAGCTTCCTTGGCCTCAACCTTGTCATCTTGCCCAGTGAACAAGGAGTACCTTGTCCTTGTGGATAGGAGTTGTTGGTTTGAAAAGAGAATGTGTGCACCAGTTGATGAACTTGTAGCCCCTCAGCAGACAGAATATTCATACTCGTTGTTCGTCATTTAAGGCAAACGTCCAGGGGCAGCTTGAGCAAAACCTGAATATTGTGCTCACACTCTAGGATGGTGTCAAAGAATCTCAGGGACCAATACCATTCTACAACTGCGGCAAAGTACTCCCCGAAATTCCCTGTAAAAACATCCATCCAACATTGAGCATCACAATACAGTGATTTTGAGAGGTTTTTGTTAGCGTCACACTAGCCACCAACAGTCTTTCTGGGCTCTTATCGGGTGCTCCGTCATTACACATCCAAACCCAATGGCAGAAAAAATCTATCTAAAACAGTGGCAATGTAATGGAGCATTGTGCACACAATCGATGTCATGTGAAGGCTCCGCCCATGTCGACACCCACCAGAACTAGGAAAAAGATTTCCAACATAACACTTCTGTATCCAACCACTCAATAGGGAAAACATGCATAGCATGTGAATCTAGAAGAGACTTGGTGCTGTAAAAGCTCACTTAAAAATGTTTTTTCACATTAAAAATATTAGTACAATAGAAAGTTAGTGTTTAAGGGCAGGCAACCATATTCTTTTTTTTATTTATGCAGGGCAGTGGTGCTTAACCTTTTGACTTGTGTGGAACCCCAATTAATTATTACTGGAAACCAAGGATCCCAGCCTAAGCAATGTCGATCTGAACTGCAAAACAATACACAAATATACAAAAACAAGCATTCATCAATCAAATACACAAGTCACAAACACCATTTTAATTTTAACTGGAAGGTAGGAGCTTTTCTAAATTCAATTATGCTCGCTCCCCCCCCCCCCCCCCCCCCCCCCGATATCCTTACTATATTCTGTTTGATACACTTGCACTGCTCCCACAAACCAATCTGCAGATACCAATTTATTTTTTTCCCTACTGTTTCAAATTCATTCAAATTTACAGAACGTTTTAACATTTTCAATTGTGCTTCTTAATTTATAAAAAGTTTGTAAATCTGTTAAAATTTAATTTTCTAAGAAATCGCATGCCACCTGAGTAGGCGGAACACAGGTTAAGAATAGGGCTGGGTGGACTTTGCCTAGTTCAACTACGCACAATTTTGAAAACCATTGTGGAAAACGAGCGCACAACCTGAGGGTCCGTTTGCCCGGGACTGGGGTCCCTCGTGCTTGGGCAGGCTCCCCGATCTCCCCGGCCTGGCTGCATTGAGAATCAGGGACCGGCTCCGGGCTTCCTGAGTTTCGGTCAGGGCCTGGGAGCCCACGTCCTGCGGCCTGCCAAGTGTCCATCTTCCCAGGACAAGGTCCCTGGTGCAGAGCACCGGAGCCCTGCAAGGGCAGGCGGGAGCCCTACCGCTATGGCTCGGTGCGGGCATATGGGAGTCCTTTCGGTCCCGGCCATCTGGTCGCACCTTTCCTTCGGCCATCTAGTCGCACTTAATTCTTTCCAATGGGGCAACCAGATGGCTGGGCTGCCCTGGAAGTCCAGATGGGGGCTCATTAGCCTCCCCGATCCCAGCCAGGGCTCCAGGAGGTCGGGTGCGTCCGAGCCTAGGGTCCCCTCCGTCACTCGGTGCGCACGGTTTTCCAAAAAGGGGGGTAGCCTTCCTCCAGATTACTAGGGGCAGGGTATGCCGGGACGCCCCTCCCGGGTCTGGCGGTTCTTTTCCGGGGACCAGATGGGCTATGCCAGGGCAACATCCTCCCAGGTGTCCGGGGCTCCCTCCTGCGGCCCACGGCAAAGTGCCTGGGACGGGCTCCACGGGTCCCGGGCAGTCATCCCCTGGGTGCCCGGGCCCAAGAGCTCCGGTGGTTCTCCCCGTGCCTGAGGCCCAGCTGGGGTCGCAGAGCCCCCCCCCCCCCGAGCCCTGCATGGGTGGGCAGGCGAGAGCCCTACCGCTATGGCTCAGCTGAGGGCGGGCAGACTGGAGTCCTTTCAGGTGCCGGCCATCTAGTCGCACCTTTCCCCTCAGCCAACTGGTTGCGCGCAATGCTTTCCAATGAGGCGACCAGATGGCCGGGTCGGCCTGGAAGTCCCGATGAGGGTCCATTTGCCTCCCGGATCCCAGCCAGGGCTCCAGGAGGCCGGGCGCGTTTGCCCCTAGGGGTCCCCTCCGTCAATTGGAGTGCGCGGGTTACCAGAAAGGGGGGGGTAGCCTTCCTCCGGATTACTAGGGACCCCTCTTGGCCTAGCGGTCCTCAGCCGTCAGCTGGACAGGCCAGGATGCCGCCCCAGCCATGGGTCTGTCCTGGGGCCTGCCGCGTGGCAGGCTGCCCCGGATGAGGCTGGGTCCAGGGGCCCCTGGGAGGGCAGCCTCCCCACCCCAGGCTCCGTCCTGGGTCCTGCTGCTTGCCCGAACGTGTTCCCGCGGGCTCCGTCCTGGGTCCTGCTGCTTGGCAGGGTTGCCTGGACGGGGTCCGGCGGGCCCAGGAGGCTTCCCCTGCACTCTGGGCCCAGGGGCCCTGGGTCAGAGGCCCCGTCCCCCGGCCTGCGACCCCGTCCCCCGGCCTGCGACCCCGTCCCCCGGCCTGCGACCCCGTCCCCCAGCCTGCGACCCCCGTCCTCCAGCCTGCGACACTGCCAAAGGCCAGGGACGGGGTTCTGTTGTGGCCGGGGAGCCTCCCCTTGCTTGGCTGGGTTCAGGAGCTCCAGACGGGCCCTTGAGTGCCCCGGGGAGGGTGTCCTCCCCACCCCGGGCTCTGTCCGGAGTCCTGCCACGTGGCAGGGTGACCGGGACGGGGTCTGGCGGGCCCGGGGAGGCTTCCCACTGGGCCTCCGGGCTTGGGAGTACCGGCTGGGTCCAGGGGCCCTGACAGGCCCCGGGTCTGGGGCTCTGACCCTGGGCCCTGTCCTCTGGCCTGCTGCTCTGCCGAGGGCCCGGGACAGGTGTCTGTCGGTCCCGTGCCACCCCTGCTTGTCAAGGTGTCTGCGGGCCCCGGGTCGGAGGGCCCGTCGGGTCCCCCGAGCAGCCTCCATGGCTGGGGCCCTGGGCCTCTGGTCTCCCATGCCCCGGCGCCTGCTCACTCTTTCGTTGGGGCACAGAGCGACCAGATGGCTTCCCTTTCGAGCCCGTACTCCGATCGATTTGGCACTCTCGGTCCGTTTAGGTATGGACTGCTTGGCCAGACTCGGCTGTTTCGAGCAAAGCACTTCCACCCTGAATGGACCGTCCGACTCGAGGGCCTGCCGCCTGGCGGGAGACCCTACCCAGCAGAGTGAAGGCTGAGCAGCCCCCGGCAGCTCGTGCCCCCCAGGTGTTTGACCCGAGCGGGAGGTGTCGGGTGGCGCCAGGCCCTTGGATGCTGCTGCTCAACAGGTCCGAAGGCCCCGTGCGCTGCGCCGTCACCCCTCTACCCAGCACATTTCCACAGCAGCTCGGAATGACTGTTCTGAGGGGTGTCGCTGCCGCCAGGCTCCGGCACCCCTGCTTCTCACATAGGCTGCGCCTCGGCCTGCCTCTCCCTCCTGGGGGAGACAGCTGGGCCTGCCGGTACCCATGCGACTGCACCTCTCCACACCCGTCCAGTGAGCCCTCCCGCCCAGGCAGTTGGTTCCTTCCCCTGGCAGGCTCCCAAGAGTGAGGGGTGCGTGAAGGTTGCTGGTCGGGGAGATGGGCACGCTGCCCCCTCACACAGTTAGCAGGTGCGGCTACCTGGTTGATCCTGCCAGTAGCATATGCTTGTCTCAAAGATTAAGCCATGCACGTGTAAGTACACACGGCCGGTACAGTGAAACTGCGAATGGCTCATTAAATCAGTTATGGTTCCTTTGATCGCTCCATCTGTTACTTGGATAACTGTGGTAATTCTAGAGCTAATGCATGCTGACGAGCGCTGACCTCCGGGATCCGTGCTCGCCCGGCCTCTTTGACTCTAGATAACCTAGGGCCGGTTGCACGTTCCCGTGACTGCGACGATACTTTCGATGGTACTGTCTGTGCCTACCATGGTGACCACGGGTAACGGGGAATCGGGGTTCGATTCCGGAGAGGGAGCGTGAGAAACGGCTACCACATCCAAGGAAGGCAGCAGGCGCGCAAATTACCCACTCCCGACTTGGGGAGGTAGTGACGAAAAATAACAATACAGGACTCTTTCGAGGCCCTGTAATTGGAATGAGTACACTTTAAATCCTTTAACGAGAATCCATTGGAGGGCAAGTCTGGTGCCAGCAGCCGCGGTAATTCCAGCTACTGCCTGTCCCAGCCCCTGTTTCTCGGCGCTCCCTTGATGCTCTTTTCTGAGTGTCCTGGGGGTCTGAAGGGTTTACTTTGAAAAAATTAGTGTTCAAAGCAGGCCGGTCACCTGAATACTTCAGCTAGGAATAAAGGAATAGGACTCCGGTTCTATTTTGTTGGTTTTCGGAACTGGGGCCATGATTAAGAGGGACGGCTGGGGGCATTCGTATTGTGCCGCTGGAGGTGAAATTCTTGGACCGGCGTAAGACCAACCAAAGCGAAAGCATTTGCCAAGAATGTTTTCATTAATAAAGAGCGAAAGTCGGAGGTTCGAAGACTATCAGATACCGTTGTAGTTCCGAACATAAACTATGCCGACTAGCGATCTGGCGGCGTTATTCCCATGACCTGCCGAGCAGCTTCCGGGAAACCAAAGTCTTTGGGTTCCGGGGGGGAGTATGGTTGCAAAGCTGAACTTAAAGGAATTTACGGAAGGGCACCACCAGGAGTGGAGCCTGCGGCTTAATTTGACTCCACACGGGAAACCTCGCCCGGACACGGAAAGGATTGACAGATTGATGGCTCTTTTTCGGTTCTGTGGGTGGTGGTGCATGGCCGTTCTTCGTTGGTGGAGTGATTTGTCTGGTTAATTCCGATAACGAACGAGACTCCTCCATGCTAACTAGGTTCGCAACCCCCAGCGGTTGGCGTCCAACTTCTTAGAGGGACAAGTGGCGTTCAGCCACACGAGATCGAGCAATAACAGGTCTGTGATGCCCTTAGGTGTCCGGGGCTGCACGCGCGCTACACTGAAGGGATCAGCGTGTGTCGACAGGTGGTGGTAACCTGCTGAACCCCGTTCGTGATAGGGATTGCAATGATTTCCCATGAACGAGGAATTCCCAGTAAGTGTGGGTTATAAGCTTGCGTTTATTATGTCCCTGCCCTTTGTACACCCCGCCCGTTGCTACTACCGATTGGCTGGTTTAGTGAGGTCCTCGGATCGGCCCGCCGGGGTCGGCAACGGCCCTGGCGGAGCGCCGAGAAGACTATTATTTTACTATCTAGAGGAAGTAAAAGTCGTAACAAGGTTTCCGTAGGTGAACCTGCGGATGGACAATTAACGGCGGAGCGGCCCGAGCGACTGACTGCGCCAGCCCGAAGCCCTCGGCCCACCTCCTACGAGCACGCACCGTAGGCACAGGGGCCGGCCCTGCCCTGGTGCGCCCCAGCCGGCAGAGTGGTCGGCGGTCGGATGGGGCGCTTGAGTGAGGACCGGGACTTTGACGGGCCCCTTCGCCCCCGGGGAAGGCCCAACCACGTGAGACCGGGGGGGTGGCCCCCGTCCCCCGTCCCGAGACAGAACCTAAGCTCACCCTGCATGACCCCCCTCCCCCCCCCCCCCCCCCCCCCACAGCGGTGAGGGGGGTGGGAACCGAATGGCAGTGCATCCCTTGGCTGGCACCACCCCTCCCTCAAAGGCCCTAGCGCCAGCTGTGCTCTCCAGGCGTCCCGAGACCCGGCCCAACCTGACCGGGTTCCGGGCGACCTAGGAGCGGCCCTTCTTGCACTGCACGGCGGTCTGGAAGAGAAGGGGCCGAGGGCCTGCGAGGGGACCCCGGCTCCTCTCGGTGGGAGGCGTGTGGGACGGGGAGCCGCCTGGCTCTCTCCTTCCGGCGCCTCCGACCTAGGCGAGGTTGGTGGTGGGCTGATTGACAGCCTGCTGGCACGGCTCGGGCTGCCCGTCGATGGACGGCTGATGTGCAGGTGGAGCAACCCTCCCTCGTTGCCAGGTACCCGGTCCAGTGTGGCCGGGCTGAGGGGTTTGAAGACTTGCGTGGTCCCTGCTGGGTTACCCCGGGAGGGACCGGGGGCTGCCTGCTCCAGTCGCTCCGGGAGCCCCCTCCCCCCTGCATAGATAGATAGATAGATAGGTGGGTGGGGGCAGGCTCCTGGGCAGAGTGCCTGGCAATGTCTTTTTTTTCTTCAGACGGTGCTGTCCGACTCCCAG